>NC_056727.1:1018589548-1018619548 GCF_019279795.1 Protopterus annectens
AAGTTGTGTCTGCTTGAACCTCTTTCTAATAAATTCTTGATAGTATTTCCTTTATGGTAAATATATTTAAGGACATTGTCAAAAATATATTTTAAATCAGATAATTTTGCAAAGTGTTTCCATTCCTTATCAATAATTCTCCTAACCAGTCCTGACTGACCATCGTATGTAGTTATAATTCTTGAACTATAGTTTCCATTTGATTTTTTCTTCAGGTATATTTTCGTTAAAAGTTTGTGGTCACCTTAGTATAGGAGCAAATTTGCCAGTTCTTCCTTCAATTACCTCATTACATATCCGGTCAAACAGGTCACGTGGGTAGCCTCTATTCAAAAGGGCAAAGATTCCCTATATTGTCTGTAGTAGTTGCATAAAACAATTATTTTGTACCTGAAACACCTAAATGTTATAAGAAACCATATAAGCAACTATGATGCTACAAGAATAACCTTTTATTTAGGCAAAACAGTGAAGTACTGTCCTTTCTACTGGCTGTGGGTATGTGTTGCCCTGCAAAGTCTGACGTCTCTACATACAGGTCCTATAGGGTTGCCACCTTTCCAAATGGCCAAAGTGGGACATGTTCTGTAGAAATGTCAGACTTTCCAGGACAAAACATACCTACAGCTGTGTATAGTACAGAATTATACTTATTTGCACAAATAAAAGCTTAATCTAGTAACACTTGAATTGCTTCTGCTACTTCACATAACTTATAGAAGTTTCATATATAAAATAACTGTTTTATGCAACTATTAATGAAATGTCGAATATAAAAATGTCCAGTAACCAGGGCATTTGCTATGTCTTGATTATTTTCACAGGACACAACTGCCTAAAGAGGGACTGTCCCTCGCAAAGTGGGACAGGTGATAACCCTAAAGTCTCACCTTGGCCAATTGAAAAGGTGGCAAACCTATAACAGGTATGCAGTAGCATGACTCGGCTGACAGATGTGGCTCCCACAACCCAACTACTTGTCTGTATTGAAGAGTCTCGATTCCCATGTATCAGCCAGATGGGAGCAGATTGTATGAGGAACACACAAATAATATGATTAATTCACTGGACAGACCGCTGATTCTGTACAGTCGAATGCCATGCTGTCGCCTAATGGGCAGCCATTCCCGATACTGTAGTCATGTAGTCCGATGTAATAGGCATCACAAGGTGGGAGCAGATTGTATGAGGAACACACAATTAATATGATTAATTCACTGGACAGACCGCTGATTCTGTACAGTCGAATGCCATGCCGTCGACTCATGGGCAGCCATTCCCGATACTGCAGTCAGGAGCGGCCTTAGGTCAACTGGGGCCCTAGGCCAAAGGACACCATGGCACCCCCCACCACACCACCCAGTGTCCCCATCCTGGTCTACCTACACCTAATAAATACTGGAAAAGTGCCCCTACTAAAGCGGCGCCCTAGGTGGCCGCCTTGTTGGCCTATGCTTAAGGCCGGCTATGACTGTAGTCATGTAGTCTGATGTAATAGGCATCACAAGGTGGGAGCAGATTGTATGAGGAACACACAAATATGATTGCCTCACTGGACAGGCCGCTGATTCCATACAGTCGAACTCAATGCTGTCACCTAATGGGCAGCCATTCCCAATACATGTAGTCTGATGTAATAGGCATCACAAGGTAATATAGTGATACTTGCTCCCACCCAGGGGTGTGAATGACAGATGCAAGCACCAATGTCGGTGCATTTGCAAATGCGGCAGCGAGCGGGTGTAAGCGTATTTGGCTACCAGTATGCAAGTATTGCATTGGTAAAGCAATGTAGAGAGGCTAACCAAGTGTAAGAGGCTGTAACCAGAGGTCAGCAGTGCTTAACACCATGCAAACCCACGCAAACCCGCTACCAACTGCTTTAATGTGCCTTACTCCCTCTGTATCCAATGGGCTTGTTCTGCCCTGCAACCAAATAAGCGCCCTTTGCAAGGGTTGGAACCAGGACCCTGTGCACACAACTAATGTGTATTACCAAAGCACCATGGCAGATATACAGACAACGGACAGTACAACAAACATATCATACAGCGCAGTCATTCAACAGTATAGGAATGTATCCCATCATGTAGATGTATATGTGAGTGTTTATGTCCAGCATATAGGTACATACATATATAGAGATGTATCAGGAACATACCATGTGGCAACAAAGCATTACAAATGAATGAAATGGGAAACACCAGTGACACCTGTATTATGTAGTGGTGTTGCTCTATGTGATCTCAAGACTCCCTCAGACAGACATGTGTCAGTCATACACGCAAATAGTTGTATATTGGCCGTATACATCACTCTGTGCATGAAATATACATTAACACAACAGTACCTGTCCAATCATTATGTGTGAACAGTACTCTTGCAAGGTGCTGTGTGCAACATCATCATCATGATAAAGGTAAATGGGGTAACCATAGAGGGACCGGTAGTGTTGTGTGTACAATAGGGTCATCCTCATCATGTGTACCTGGACCATGTAGGAGTGATGTGCATACCAGGTTCGTGTACCTGAGGGACAGGGGTGAGGATAACAGGAGTATGTTATGATGCATATTACAAGGGTTTCATGTGTCCAGTGAGTACATGTGTGTAATGGACAGCTATGTATAGGGCAGATGTTGTCCTAGAAGCCTATTGGCCTTAAGTTTCTGTAGGTGAGGGACAGATGTTGGGGAAGGAGTGTAGGTATGGCCGTGGAGGATAGGTAGGATCACAGAAAAGACAGCATACAGGGTTGGTATATGACACATGTGAGGGGGATACACCCCGGACGGGGATAGGTGTTCGGCATTCACAAGCCCATGGGAACAGTAGGATGGAGGTCCCCAGCCATGGGCAACTGCCACTGCACCTACACAGCTGCAAAGGAGGCAGTGCTGGGGGCTGTCCAGAAGGGGCAGCATCACCCTGTAAATGTGACACTCCACCCTTGAGCTGGCATATCTGGCTTTGGAACCCCTTAGGGAGCCACCAACGCAACACTTCTGGGACCGCACGACAGCAGACATGTACCTGTCTGGTCCTGCTCCCAGGGGGGACATGCTCCATCCTCAGTAGTGGTACCACCAGAAGGTGGTGCAAAGCCAACAGAGGTTGATGTCTATGGCAGGTCCCCAGATGTGCTAATGCCCGGTGCCATGGTCAGCTGAAGTAGGACAGGAGGTTCTGCCGGGACCTCCCAACCCATTCAGCCTATGGTGTTGCATTTTAAACCCACATATGGCTTAGTGATAGACAACAACATACAGGATTACCTACAACAGCATGTATAGATATCACCAGCAACCCAACACAACAGAGGGTATACATTTGCAGAGGGAGCACAACACATGCATATATACTGTATGCCATCTGTACAATGTGTAGTAGACATGTGACCGCAGCTATGAACAGTTGCCCATTACTGGCTTGTCACTGGGAACCCCACACAGTGTCTGTCATACCACTGTCTCATGTGACACATGTCCAGTCAGGGATGCAATGGCAGTAATACATCCTTATCATCATGTACTGTCTGTAATCCTCACACCATGCTTCTGCTGTGCACAGATGTGTATTCAGTGTGTAACACAGGAAACAAATAGTTGCACACACTGACCAGTTCACAGATGGCCCTACAGATGGGGGGGGGGTCCCTCATGAACAGAGTACTGTCATGTCCCTATTTTAACATGCAGAATAGCATTACGACACACATGTTAAACAGGCAGTAGTCATACCTCTCAACTGTCCCTGATTTTCAGGGACGTCCCTGATTTTGACTCAAATTTTAACTCTGTCCCTCTTAATCCATCCTAAAACTAGTGACTTTTGGAGTAAAGGTGGTGAATTACACAATGAATAATGACAATAATTAAGAGTTATGAACTTCTTTTACTTCAGAAAATGTGTATTAATTCATATGCTCTGATTCTGTCAATGTTTCAAGTTAATAGCAGTAATATTTTAAAAGTGTCCCTGATTGTCCCTAATTTTTTTCTTTACTTGTCTGTTGAAATTTGTCCGCAATTGGTTGAGAGGTCTGGCAGTAGTCTCAATGCATCATAGCTACACTTACTTGCTGTAGTCATGTGTGGCACATCACCCTCCTGTCTTTAGGCTATTTCCCACTGTGGAAAATGATTGAGGTACATCCAGATATCATCTGTGATGCCGTGTTAGAACACTACATCCAGGTACCACTCACAGTGACTGTCATGGCCAAATAACAACATGTTTCCCTAGATAGTATACTGTGTTTATCATGCGGATGGCTATTGGAACACCATCACAGCTGTACCACATGCAATCAGCTAGAGGAGGACTGCAATAGGTGCAGAGGCCATCACCTGACCATGTCCATCACTTACAATACACATGCTGCTGCTGTGCAGGTGTACTCATTCACATCCACCAGAGAGTGTGTTGGTGGGACAGTCAAAGTACACCAGGGAAGGGCTTGGAGACTTAACCATAAGCATCATCTGCCACATGTCAAACAGTACAAGGGTCAAACCCCTGGCTGACTACTCATTATTATTACATGTGCATGATGTTACTACATGTGCCACAAAGGTGACATGTTGCTGTGCTGTAAGAACATATATGTGTGTAGGTGAGTGACATCTGCAACAGACATATAGTAGACATACATTAGGTTTGGCACACATGGCTGCCCACATGAATGGATGCCATTATCACCACAACCACATTCTCTAATGGACATGCATTGACACCTTTGCCAGGGCCACAAATACACAACGTAACTACTTAGTTTGCCACACTGCAGTAATGCACAGGACCACATGCACCACAGGGGATATCTGGAGGTTCTATGGGCTAGGGCATGTGAAAGTGCTTGACATCTGTTGGTATGCCAATGAGGGTTATACTGGGAGTGACTGTGGTTGGGAGCATCACAACCCACATGCAGTCACAGGGTGCCAGTACTGGCATGCAGGTATGCTTTGCTTCATGGGTGTGTAGTGGTTGGCTGTGCAAGATGGCTGTACAAGGCTGGGTGAAGGGTAATCTTTGGCATTGCATCACCTGACAATGGTATGCAGTGCAGGGGTGTAGTGTCTGCAATGTCCCACACAGATGGGTACTGCATTATCTGCCCTGATATCCTGGTTATCAATGTGTATGACCATAGCTTTGCAATGCATGCCATGTCTGTGTTTGATAGTCCTTCACATGGACATTGCCTGGGATGTGCATGTCCCACAATACAGTACAGTGACATGTGCAGGTGTATGTGGTACACAGCCTGTTATCCCCAATATGCCAGTACTGGCCTGGTGTGGTGAAACCTGCTTATAGCGAGCAGGTCGACCCTGCACCTGCATGGATAGCATGATACAGGTATTCCATGGTGTCAGTGGCATGGGTTCATACAGGGCACATGTGTACAGCATTGTCTGGCCTCTGTGGATCACATTTGATGGCACCACATATGTTGCAGGCATTCAGTGTGGAACATATTTAAAGCACAATGTCCGCATATATGTGCCTATTGTACCACTGTGCAGGGTACCATGTCCTCTGCAGGCCACTGCATTCACACAATGCCTACTGTCTACAATGTGCATGGTACTAGCAACACAGTGGGATATCCTAGACAAGTTTGTTTGTGCATGGCACATGGGTGCGGGACATATACCGGGTACTAGTAGGGCTGCATACTTTGTTCACCAGGCCTTTTGCCAGATGTATGGGTATGGCTTGCCAACACAGTCCTGTGGTTTACTGACAGCTGTACACCTCGTGAGGTGGCCTATGTGTCATAAGACGGATACCATATAGGAAAACTACAAAATCTGCTCCCAAACATGTCCAATGGTAAGACAATCACGGCCACCTCTACACAGGCTCTGACAGACAAACACACACTTGCCATGTCCTGTATACAAACCCCTACAGTATCACACTGCAGCAATATGCATTTAGGGCATGTGCTACGGAAAATACTGGGTTGTGGCACGCCTATAGGTGTATACCTAGGTGGTTGACAACAGCAGGAATGACAAAGGTGGTCATGCGATTTGTATAGAGAGTGCATACTCTACAAAGCTCACGCAGGCAGACACACACACACACACACACACACACACACACACACACACACACACACACACACTTGGCATGTCTGGGATTAGAACACCGACCTAACTACATTATTACACTACAGCATTAAGCAGTTACAGAACGCGCTGCCAAGACTACTGGGACGCAGCACTCCCAGAGGTGTATTTGTAGATGGGTGACATCATCAGCCTTGCCAAAGGTGGGTATAAGAATTGTATGGAGTGTGAGCAGTCTAAAAGCATTACTGAGTCCTCATGCAGATGGGGATGAACAGACACACACATGGTAAGTGTGGGATTAGAACACTGATCTAACTACTTTATTACACTACAGCATTACGTCGTTACAGAACATGCTACCAAGATTACTGGGACGCAGCACTCCCAGAGGTGTATTTGTAGGTGGGTGACATCACCAGCCTTGCCAAAGGTGGGTGTAAGAAATGTATGGAGTGTGAGTAGTCTAAAAGCATTACACAATCCTCAGACAGACGGGGACACACACACATGGTAAGTTTGGGATTAGAACACTGACCTAACTACTCTCTTACCCTACAGCATTACGCAGTTACAGAACACGCTACCGAGATTACTGGGACACAGCACTACAGAGGTGTATTTGTAGGTGGGTGACATCATCAGCCTTGCCAATGGTGGGTATAAGAAATGTAAGGAGTGTGAGCAGTCTAAAAGCATTACTCAGTCCTCAGGAAGATGGGGGCACACACACAAACATGGCAAGTTTGGGATTAGAACACCGACCTAACCATGTACTGACACAGATGCATTATGTCTTATGCAATGCAATGATACCACTGTCTGTAACCAGGTCAGCTGTACACATACCAGGGGCCCTTGGTACTTTCCAGCATTAGCAGATGACTGTTGCTGTACACCAGTACACACCCTCATGTATGGATATGACATACATGTACCTGCCCTGGGTATGTACATGCCACACACACGCACACACACACACACACACACACACACACACACACACACACACACACACACACAGACAAAACATACATGTAAATAGCATAACTGTTGTTGTCCTTTGTGCAAACAGGTGGCTACAGCTATTACACACATGCACATGGAATGTAGGTCCATGGTGTGATATCAGTGTTGACAGAGGTAACATTCCCTCTGTACCAGTCGCCCATTACACCTGTCATATCATACAACAGTTCATGTGTCATGTATGTCATTACTCATGTCCACCAATTGCAATGCCTACAAACATGCCCAAATGACAAGATTGTAGGACCTTCACACATGTACATGTACTGCTGTGCATTCAGATAACATGCCTGTGCAGTTGCTGATGTATGCAGGTGACATGTATCCTAGTACATCATGCAATTGCAATGCAGCCTCAACATTGCCAACTGTATATGGGGATATGCAGATTGTATGGAAAGATGCACCTCAGGTATGGACAGATGTGCAGAAATAACTAAGTGGTGGTGCATCTTTGCAGATGGATGTTTGCTGACAACAGCTCACAGGTGTGTCACAAGTAGTCCTACAATAACCTGTGTGACCAGTAAGCAATGGTTTTGTTAATTGAGGGACATAACACACAACTTAGACAGCAGTCAGGGTGACAGCGAAGGTAAATCACTTGACACCTGTTAACATTTAAGAGGTCCCATATGCATATATTAGCACTGTTGCCAAAGGAAGCATCAGTACAGTTTGTAATGCATGCAATACTGCTGTAAGTCTGTCATACATATCATGAGCTAGGCAGGTCTTTGATTCACAGTACTGGCATGTGTGGTTGTGTGTGTGTCCATATATGTTACGTATGGTGGGGAATACATCTCAATTGTTACTCACTCTCCTGTACACTAGTGTACACATCTGTACAGACTGCAATGTAGAAAGCAGGACATAGGCAGGGGTGTGTATCTCACACATGTGAGGTATCAGTATGTGCGTGACATAGGTATATTCAATATTGAATGCCACAATGTGTGTATGTGTGTGTGTGTGTGTGTGTGTGTGTGTGTGTGTGTGTGTGTGTGTGTGTGTGTGTGTGTGTGTGTGTGTGTGTGTGTGTGTATGTATGGCTGTCTGGTCCCTGGAGTGAGGATGTATGTTACCATACTGAACTGATAAGACCCCTCACCCCATCCAGGTGATGCATTCTACTATCCACGTTGATGTCCCCGATCTTAGGCCATACTGACTACCTGTACATGTGTATTCTCTGTGGTGCATCATGAAGGTGCACAGTAATGTAATGATGATTTGCACATAGGCAGGGGTCCTCACCTCACCAGTAGCAACTGTGTGCGAGTGTGTATTACTATGTCAGTGAATCCGTGAGTTTGTGGGTGTTACTGTGTCACTGAATACATGTGTGTCAATACCTGAGTGTGTGGGTGCAGTTGTGTGTTGGCATCATGTCATGAGATTGTGTATTACTGCTTCCGAATGAGGCATCACACTTCCCACTGGCCTCTACCCTTGTAATCAGCTAGACCACTCTCTTACCTCACCACTCCATGTAACTGTACCTGTGATGTCACCCTTTATGGATGTCATGTCTGTAGCCACAGTAGCTTAATACACAGCTATCATGCTCTTGGATAAGTACACTTGTTTGGAACGTGGGACATTCTCACTGTTATGTGGCAGCTACATGGTGCATGCTGGTATATTCATACATACCTGTGAGTAGTCCATATTGACATATGGGACACTAACTGCAAACACTGACATCCACTGGCACGTGCAATTAGACATGAAGAAGGACAGCAGAACATCATGACCAACATGCAGTTACTGTTGCTACACAAGACACATTCTGTTAACAGTACGAAATGCATTGTACACCTGTAGTACATGGTATGTCTGCTGCCTGTCAACAATACTCAACAACTGTAAACTACACTTATCTTCCTAGTCTGTTCACACTGTGCATCAGACCATATGACCATGTCCCTGCACCGATGATGTGGATGTCAGGGATGCGGCACAGGCATCATCATATGCACAGGGTGATAATGTTTGCCAGAGGCTGAGTCTGCATCATTGGATGAAATCATGTGTGTGGGTTAGGGCCTTTGATCTCATTGGGCATGTGTGGATGTTATGCATGTGTGTGTGTTGCGGTGCCCTACATATGTTTCCAGTGTGTGCGTATATGTATGCACACAGTTCTGCCATGTGTCTGGCCTACACAGGGGTATTATTGACAGCTGCAGACTGTACATGCCAGGTTTTACAGTTCATGGTGTCCAGCCACAGACATGTGACCTGTACCTGCCAGGGGCTGCACGGGCACTACCAGACAGAGGTGCAGATTGGGTACTGTCTGATGTCACTTGTCCACTGGAACTGTGTCCTTGTTGGGACTGTCCCGGGCCACATGCATGTGGCCTGCTGTGTCGTGGTATGGACAGTACAGCACCAGATGCACTGCTGCTGCTACTGCCACTATGGGAGAGGACATGTGAGGTAGCTCGTACACAGACCTGAAACAGGTGATGTAGCAGGCCTACGTCCACATGCCCGATGCCTCACTTCTACCAGATGTTCCAACACTGACAGCTCACGCTTGCGGATTGTCATGCCATCGTCAAGGTCTCCAACCATGTCACCCAACCATCTATCCAAAGCTTCAGCAATCTGCTGTTGAGCATTTACCATTGCCAGGGTGTTATTGTTCAAAGAATGGACAGCAGCCCTCTGAAGCCTCTGATCCTCTCTGTTGTGCCATTCAGCACATGGCTGTGCCTCCATTACAGCCTGAAACATCCGTCTGGTGACACCAGCTGCTGCGCTCTGTCTTCCAGGAGCATGTTGGCCAGAGGTCCTCCTACGAGCAGCACTGGCCACGTGCCTATGTGGGGCACCACCAGTCAGTTGGCTGACACCATGGTATGCAGGCACACCTTCCATAGCCCCTACACTTTCCTGTTCCAAGCTACCACACGCCAACTGTCCTTCATCTATGGCCACTGGTGATGGGATATGTGCAGGCATGGGATCTGTGTGTGGGGGATGAGGGGGATATAGCTGGAATGGTAACCAATGGCACAGTTTCAACCCCTGATAACTTTGCCTGTGCCTCAATCATACATTCATTATCACTGCTAGAGTCTGTGGGGACACTAACATCAGATGTACCACAGGAGGGCAATGCACCTACATCACCTGTGAGGGCAGACAAGAACTGTACATTACAATCTATAAAATAGACACACACACACACACACACACACACACACATGTGATATGACAGAAGGCATGCAACATGCATGTGATACGGCAGATGGCATGCAGCACAGACAATAATAGTGGTAGTTATCATACATCCCTGCATGTGATATGACAGAAGGCATGCAACATGCATGTGATACTGCAGACAGCATGCAGTGCAGACAATAATAATGGAAGTTATCATACATCCCTGGGTTGCACACAACAGCATGCATATGTCATAGCAGACGGGATGAAAATTACACAATCATAGTAGTAGTTAGCATACATCCCTGTGTTACACCATGTAGACCAGCACAGGATAACAGAACACCTGCCTGATGTGGGGCATATGACCTTGACCATCACATGTAGTATGACATCTGATCTGCTGACGTGTGCAATGACATGCATACATGCTTAACACAATGGTGTCCTGTCAAATATAGAATAATGGTGTCCCAATGCAGCATTGTCTGTCTGCCCTACAGCTATACTGCACATTTAGCTGATGTGCATGGCCACTGCAGAGAATCATGAGGCGTCTCTATTGCTATACAGTGTGAGTTACAGACACAGTTCATAGCCATGACTCTGCTCAGATACAATACATATATACTGTGGAATGTGACCCACGTCACTGAGGTGTATACACACTAAACCATGATGTGGAAGTTGTGACACAGGTCACTGAAGGGTATACAGATGACACCCCTGCACATCTGCAACCATGTTGCTGCTGCCTGGCAACTATGACCAGACATGGTGAACACGTCAGTACACCATGTCCCACATGACACCTGTGTACCACACACACACACACACACACACACACACACACACACACACACGCACACACACACACACACACACACAAGGAGCAAGTATGACATTGATGTCCGACACCAGCAAGGGGAATGTACTGTATCTGTGGGCTGATGTGGATACTGTACAGGTGAATGCTGTCATGTTGTGACACCCTCAAGATGTTCAACACATCTTATGTGGTTGATTGATGTCACGCCTACACAAGATGTGAACAGGCCTGTAGGATGTCTATTGTTCTACATCTACAATATAACCATTACACAAAGGCCATAATTGGACCATGTGTAGCCATTGTAAACAGAGTGTACACACAAGCACATCACATCTACTGTGTGTGTTGCTTCATGTCTCTGGCCATCCTCCATGGCCATGTGTATACATGTGTTGGCCAAATTATTGTGATGGGCATCTATTTCACATGTTTGCGTTGTCCCATATGACATACATCCATAGATGTCATATGCTCCACTGACGACAGGGTTATGCAGACAAAGGGTGGCATGTGGGATATGTTTTCAGGTTAGCTAGGCAGTGTTGCAGTCAGGCCACTAGAAGTCATGGGCATGTCAAGATAGCACATCACATTGTGTGACATTCATAGCAGGGCTAAGATCCACACCAGTGAATCCTGTGGGCTGGCCATACTCCAGCCCACTGTGTAGTAATGTTTGTATTCCCCACATATGTAGTTCTGATCTGTAGTACATGTCCCTACAGTGAACAGCACCTTGACCATTGTATGCACAGCTGTCCACACATCTGGCAATGACAGTTTGTGAGGATTCATGTTGGTGAGGTGATTCACATAGTTTGCAAGTGTTGCACATGGGTAGGCATTGTCATGCATTGCAGGCCCGACCTGTATATTGTGACAGGACCATACATTATGCGCACATGTTGTAAATGGTCACATGGCAGATAGATATGTGCATTACGATGCCTTATAAATGATAACAGTCTCACCTGCAACTGGCTGCTGTCACAGCGGAATGCCAGACATACCTAAATAGGAGTAACACAGCAGTATGAGCATTATCCATACCTGTATGATGGCTACAGGGTGCAATGTGCATGTTAACATATACACCAGTGCATTAGACTATACTGTGCATACACAGAGTAGCATATTATAGTATGCAGCATGTGTGTATACATGCCTTGCATATGATGTTACATTACATATTGTACAGTGACACATGCAACTATATGGAATATAGTTGTTATAGGTGCAGTACTGACTTACCAGGCAACTTCAGGCTCAGTGATGGAAAGACACCCACCTCCACAATATTGGCTAAGGCTTGTGGATGTGGTTCTGCAGGCATCCCCAGGTTGGCCAGTAGTTCCTCGGTACGTGTGAGTGGGGGCTGGGTTGGTGGTCCACCACCTGTTGCACCTTGTTCCCTGGCAATTGCATTTGCACTCTGTTTTGCCCATCTAATTAGGTCTGTACAGTGTCTGCGCACCTGCTGGTATGTGCAGTTTTGGCCACCCACATCATTAACCCTCCTGCAAAGTTCCATCCACAGGGCATCCCACTGCTGTGCATCCTGTGGCACATGGCTGAACAGGATATCATGATTGTCAAGTAGATATGGGATGAGGGCCTCATTCTCCAAGCAGGTAAAAGGGGGTAGCCTTGCACGTGGCATACCTGGAAGACATAATGATGGAGACAGGTCACAGTAACTCACAGAGACATACAGAGCTACAGCTGAACATACATGTTTATTGCATTTATTACGTTTAAATAGTTGTATTTGAAAATCTACATGGCACTGACATGTTTGTGTCACACGCATGACACTCAATGGTGAGTGCATATTATCACCATATATGTGTGTGCATCACCTGATTACATTGCTCATACTCCATGTGAATGCTATCTTGATGTGGGCATGTCTGTTTGCCTGTACTGGTGTTCCTACTTATCAGCACATGGCTGGATGTGTCCACATTAATGCAGTCAACCTTGATGTTGTGTATATGTCACATATAAAGACTTACATTGCCTTAACAGACATGACCTGTGACCCTGCAAATTTGCTCACATAAGGTTTTACATGTATGTGTTCTGCCATATACATCTGCACGGCACTGTACAGCAATTCAACATCCTGCCATGTATTACCTGTGCTGCACGTGATACACATGGGACACTGGCTAGCCAGATGGTATTTGCAGGGATGGATATCAACTATAGCAGGTACAGTCAAAGTCAACTAGTAGGCTATATGCCATGGGCCATGTATGAATCTAGGATGAAAGGTTACCTGGCAGTAGCCGACAGGTGGGTCTCTGGGGCCAGGTGGAGCAGTGTCACATTACTGATCCACAGGGTTAATGATACATTTACCATGCGGTCATCACACCATGTCTGAGAGGTGAGCGATGTGCAGCTTTGATGGACAGGAATGCATAGTATGACAGGACTAAGTAAAGTGTATAGGACAAGGATCTGTCCAGCATGTGGAAGGTGGATGTCCATGAAGTATGTGTTTGAGATCAGGATGTGTACGTGTAGCCTGTCCAACATCACTGGGATGGACATGGATTTATTCAGGGTATGTATCATGCTACATAGTGGAGATGGGGAATGGGAAGGCTGGTGTAGGCCATCTGCACATGGCCAATACCCCTTAAAGGAAATATATGATCTGATATGGGTCACTTGAGTGTTGTGTATGGCTGGACAATGATCTCTATATTCATGGATGGCATCCTGTCATTATTAGGGTTGTCACATATGACTACCTGACAGGTGTTGTGACGTAGCTATCACAGGAAAGACAACTGCTCAGCTGCATCCCTTACACACAAGTGACCATTATGTTGACCGTTGCCTAGGTGGTAGTTCATGGGTACAGGTTTATTAACCTAGGGGTGACAATGCAATATGTAGCTGGCAGATTGTGGCCACATGTCACACACACCTCACCCACAAACCCCTCCTGTATGTTGTCCACAACACTCTTGAGTCGACTATTGCTCCTAGGTCATAGTCATTCACATACTTTAATAGGCAGATGCCTTCTGTATGTCTGTGAGGTATGGACTACAATGAGGGGGAATACAATTAATTAACCCTGTCTTACTGTAGCTGCCACTGGTGTGATGAGCATGTATTATTCAGACACCTTCTGTAGTGTTGGCTCTGCCAGCAGTCCCATTGCAAAACACTCCTGTGACATAGGAATGTACATCAAGTATAGCGAGTGTAGGTGGAACACACTATGGGTGATGATGTCCTATGAACAGGAAGGTTATGATATGCAGTGTGAAATCAACCTTACTGTCATCTACTTCTGTACCACTGACATTGATTATTTGATTAAGGTTTATGGCCTTTCAGACCAGACTCAGCAGGGTAGTAGTGGAGTACTTCCCATTATCAGTGGTGTCTCCCCCTTTGTGGGTTGTGATACCTGTTGGTGTGCACCATTCAGTGTGTACACAGCCTAACATGGAGCTATGTTCTACATGATGTGTACGTGGAGAGCATCTTGTTTTGCCATATGTGTATGATACAACCTGTGATGTGGACAGGTCCCATGCAGCCTAAGTGCAGCTTGTACCTGCATAGTTGTGGGTACAGGGGCCCTGTGGTGTGCATGGATATATGATTGTGTACCTGTTGTGGGGGGTGTGTTTATGTTATCCAAGACCCTATCTGGATTGCTTATTCATGCTCAGCACTTGTTCCGAACTAGTAAGCACTACGTAAGCTACTAATTACTATAGTACTATAACATACTTTTCTCACTTACTTAGAGTAAAATAGCTCTTGTACTCACTTTCCTCACTTATCTAGGGGAAATTAGTTTTATATTCAGGCATTTCCAAGAGTCAACTGCCAGTGTTCTCTCCTGTCTCTCTGATGAATCTGGACATCTTGAGGCAATGTACATATTGCCTCATGTACACAGACAACCCTCTCCGCCTACCACCCAACACTACAAACTGTGAGAGATGCACTTATCTAGCCAAACTGGAGGTAAAGCTCTCTCCGACCAAGCCTGACCCTGACAGTCATGTGGAGAAGGTAAACATTCGCACCACACCACACTCATCACATAGTCTCACTGAATCTACACCACCATTAACTGAGAAAACTACTTGTGTACCAACTCATTAGCTCAACCCTTTCTGGAATTCATAAACACCAATGCCCTGGATCAACATATCCACACACCCACCAGGGGCAACAATATCCTAGACATTACCAACATGAGTGACCGGTGTTCCACACCTGAAGTCAACTCCTCATTGGTCCGATCCGACCATAAGCTGAACACCGTTGATATCCACATCCCGCCCCCACCCCCATTAAGGGAACCATAGTATAATATGTCTACAAAGCCAGCTTCATGCTTCTTAAGACAGACATGGTGAATGTCATGACACCCATGCAGATGGACAATACTGTTACAACTGCCGAATCCTACACAAATGCACTCTATAAGCACTTACACGAGTGCATGGATTGTGCTATCCCAAATAGAACCAAGACACTATACTCCTAATTAAGGAAGCCAATCTGGTGGTCCCCTGCCATAAACAAACTGTACTACAGCAGGAAGACACTATTGCAAAAGAGAGTACAATCCCATGCGTGGAGGAGCTCCCTGGTCAGCCTCAGTAAGAAGGTGAGATCCCTTATAAGATCCTCCAAAGCTAGCTACAAAAACAAAACCACCACTAATTCCAACAACAACCACAAAGCATTCTATAGCTATGTCAAATATCTTGATGTCAACACCCAGATCTGCTCTGAGTTACAGCACAAAGGCAGGAACATTACAGAACCAACTGATATTGTCAACATCCTGGCAGATAGGTTCAGTACTACCTTTCCCCCTCCCTCAAAAAGCTGCACACTCTAAAGCCAATATCACAGCATCCATGGGACCGGACAACATCCCAGGCTGCGTTTTACATGAACTTCAGAATGTACTGGCTCCCCACCTAGAATGTAAATAATGTGGGAAGAAATAGCCAGGGAATTGTTATGGCTAGGCTTGTATAGGCCCTAGGGCTGATAGCCTAGTACCAACCTATGAACCTATGAACCTATGAACCTATGCACCATGTTAAATAATAGCCTCGCATCGGGCTTAGTGCCCCCTGAATGGTGCACAGCAACAGTTATTCCACTCCACAAAAGTGGCACCACAATGGACCATGGGACCTATTGCCCTATAGGCCTGATTGGCCTGGTCTGCAAGCCTATGGATCACATCATGGATCTCAATCACAGAGACATTGGGTACCTCCAAACCTTTGACCCCACCCTGTTTGGTTTTGTTAAGGGCAGACCATGCCTCCTAAACTTGGTGGACTTCTTAAAGGCAGTTACCAAGGCATTAGATGAGGGTAAGGAGGTCCACACAGCCTACCTAGATCTCTCGAATGCTTTTAACACCATTCCTCATTCTGGTATTATCAACATACCCATCCACCTGAACATTAACCCCTACTTCATGTGATGGTTTGCAAAGTGTCTCACGGACAGAACCCACACAGTGGGAGTTGCATACCCTAGGTCTGACTGTATACCAGTTACAAGAGGCATCCCCCAGGGCTCAGTCCTAGGACAACTCATGTTTGGTATATAATTCTCTGACGTACAGGCAAGCACAGGAGGGCTTTGGCTGAAAAGGTTTGCAGACGACTGCAAACTAGGGGACATAATTGTTTACCCAGCTGTTACAGACACCCTCTGGAAGGGTCACACTTTGACTGATACCTGGTGTCAATATCATGGCCTCAAGCTGAATGCCAAAAAGTGCATAGTCATGCCCTTTGGATATAACTAATTACCCATGGACTACCACATAGGTGCTAGTCGCCTACATACAGAAAAGGTAATAAGGGATTTGGGAACCCCAGTAGATAGCAATCTCTCCTTCGATACCCATAATGACAAGGTGGTTAGAATATCCTTCTACATGGCCCCTCCCCAATCTTTAATGGGTTTGCATCCAGATCAAAGGAGGCCATTGTGCCTCTCTACTCATGACTTATTAGACCCTTTAAAGGATACAACACACCATTTGGGATATACCTTACAAGACAACTGCAACAGCTTAGAAGACAACAACAGTACCACACCAAGAGGATTACTGACCTCAAACAGATGACCTATGCAGCCCAACCTAAGAAACTCCAACTGTACTCGGTTGCATACGGCATACTCACAGGTGATCACTGCTTGACATAAAAGGCCAATGTCCAACCCATGTACTGCTGGATATACTCCACCTAAACAGAGGCCCCTGAGAGCCACATGCTCTAGGGATATGCACCTAACCACAACAATGACTAGGATGTGCTGGATGAATAGATTCCTGACTCGGACACTCCCCATGCTTTGGAACATGATTCCAAAGTACATCAGGCAGGGCCCCTCAATAGCACTCTTCAAGGGAAACCTTGACGTGTGGATGGGAGACAGACATGTACTCTGGGGATCACTGCAGTGGCTCTGCTGGACAGAGGCACAGGGAACTAATGGCTCTGCCGTTTAGAGGCACAGGGAACTAACCTATGGGGGTGGCAAAAGACAACACACTCTAGCTAGGCTTATAAATACCCTTGGTAAGACAGCCTAGTACCTACCTTTGCACTTATTACATGTCTTGAGTGCTTGGATAGTTAACTAGCTCTTCCATTTTACTTTGCTATCATGCTGATAAACTGTTGGGCGACTACAATTCATATGTATCCTGTTATTGTGTATTGTAAATGCCAATAGACATAACTAATGTTTGCCTAACATAACAGTAATGCTATGTAACTTGTTATACATATCTGCCTACAATACTGTACATTACACAGTTATTGGCACAATATCCCACAATGCAAATCATAATTGCACAATGGGCCAACCTTCGACATGTTATTCTCAGTAATGTACCCATACATATGCCTACTGTTACACTATATTAACATATACTATCCCCTGTTATAGCACATACTTGTTGGACCAGCCCTGCCACTGACAGCGGCTGGTGAGGAATATTTGTGTTCAAAGCCCTTATATAGCATCCCTTGTGGTGTATGCGGAGTTTGCCTTGTGACCTACAGCAGTACACACACAAATGCTATGAGCATTACTATGCTCAACAATACATCACTACAAGATAACTATTTCCACTATATGGATTGTGTGCACTTTAAATATTACAGAACAGGAACTAATTACACAGACATACTCAGTGTTCTACATAACTTATTAGTAACCCGAGGAATCCTTTTCAGTCTGTGTTTCAATCTTCTTTGTAACGTTCTGCTGGTATATGCGGATGCTTTGAATGTGTGATAAGCCATCCTTTTCTAGTTAAATGTTGGTAACATGTGGTATCCTGACCACCAATTGGTGTTCCAAAGTAGTTAATTAGATACACATCAGCTGTGCTGCTACTCAGTTAACCGATACCATGGCAACAGTGGTGTATAACTGAGTACTCCTTTTGGGCGTTGTCCGTTTGCCTTACTTTCGAGGAAGATGGCCTGGATGTGTTGTTTTTGATGTATTTCAACAGCTATATGGAGACAGACACAGATATATTAGCTTCATGACTCCCATGGATTGTGTGTAATGGCTAGACGATTTTGTTCTACATGTGAATACAGCTGTTATATTTCAGAACATTGCTACTTATGCAGGGTTTGTTTGTACCTGATACTTCTGCAGATGTTTAAGTCTGGCAAGGATGTTTGGGCAGCTCAAGGCTGTATGGCTATGCATGAACTGTTATGTGGTTTACAGTGTGCTCACCAGACATGTACATCGGTATCATACTGTGCTGTTACTCAGTAACTGGTAACACATCCTGGTGTACACACAACCCTCTGAAACGAGATTAGTGCAAACAAACCCTGTAACATCAACAGCTGTTCCATTGTATAACAGCAACTATTTCACATAGGGCCATGTTACTGTGTCTCTGACAAGGTATGTTAAGGCTTCTGCAGATGTCATACAGTGAGTGAATGATGTGTGATGTTATTACAGTTTGTATTGTAATTTGTTTGGGTGTGGGGGTGATGTTGGTGGGTGTGCATAGCAGATGCAGGTGTGTAGGAACTGCTTTTATACATAATCAATATGTGCATGAGGGTTCCTTCCCTATTTGAACACCTATCCTTTAGTGGACTAATACTATGCTAACTGCAGGCTGATTCATTAAGGCACTGTTATGTATAGCATGCAGGTGATGTTAGTCCTTGAATCCTTTCGGCAATACATCAGAATGTAATAAAGTGTTGCTACATGAAAGCTGTGTATTTCTGTCATAGGTATTTGCAGTCATTGTAGTTGTGTTGGTGACTGACCCTCTTTGGCTAGGATTGTCACCTTTTCATATGGCCATAGTGGGACATTTTTGGGACACACATCAGATTTTACAGGCTGACACAAACCCACGGTCAGTACAAGGGAAAGTACTTTACTTTCTTGCCTAAATATAAGCTTATTCTTGTAGCAGTTTAGTTGTTTATCCTGTTTCTTGTAACATGTAGGTATTTTAGATACAGAAAGAACTATTGTATGCAACTATTACATTACATATGGGACAAAATTATGTGCTACAATCCCAGGACATTTGCCACGTTTAATATATTTGGTCAAGACACAACCACCCAAAGAGGGACTGTCCCTCGCAAAGTGGGACAGGTGGTAACCCTATCTTTGGCTCATGTCCATAGCACATATTTGTAATAGTGTATAGGCATATACTCTCCATATCCTTTGTTCATAAAGGTTGGTCATGGCAGAATGTGTGATTGCTATGGTCAATGTTATACTCATATATGAACACTTCAACTGCTATATATGGGATACCTATGGAATCCCGAAACCACACAGTTCCTACTTCCACAGTACCAGGCCCAGACACCCATACCCCACATTACCGACAGCGACAGTAACTCGCAAAAGTAACATGAACATGGAACACACACACACACACACTGACACACTGCTACACACCACATCCAAACAAACCATCCTACACTACATATGAGCAGGTAGGCAAGCCCCCCTACACCCCCCATGTAGGTGTCTGCACCCCCCACACCCCCTACTTTAATATTCTACCTCCTAGATCATGCAAACAGATGCACAAAGCTAACCCACACCCGCACATTACAGTCCCCCAAGAACACACACCACACTCAGAACACACACTTACACACACTACAGCCCTAAGAAACACACTTACATATAGTAACCTACCTGAACTGCAACACCAGAAGCACTGACTAACTGTCCCTTAACATCGTGATTTTAAACCTTGCGCATCTGGTGTTTCGGTACTGTGTTCTTTCAGACCTTAAACCTCGGGATTACGCGCATCGGTATGTCAAGCAGTCGGTATGTGGTAGGTATCCCATTTATATGTACCTCCATGGTTATGTAGATGCTGTTAACCTATCTATATATCTCCATATATATGTATATCCTCATCTCTCTCTCTCTCTCTCTCTCTCCATATATATATATATATATATATATATATATATATATATATATATAGATAGATAGATATATATATATATATATATATATATATATATATATATATATATGTATATATATATATATATATATATATATATATATATATATGTATACATATATATGATGATGTATATATCTATATATATATATATATATATATATATATATATATATATATATATATATATATATATATAAAACATACACCTTTCATTGGGTACATGCCGGTTTGTCCTATTTCCACAGATTCCTACCTTTTTTGTTTTATTCTGTCAGTATACACAACTGCCATTGGTACATCTCAGGTAGCTTAGTGGTATGTTATTGTGAAGATTGTGTATATGGTTGTGTGTTCTAATCCTGGCAGTGGTATTTTACCTCTCAGAGGAGGCACTGGTAGTGCAAGGGTGATTAACGTACATTTCAGCGGTTGTGTGTTCCATGTGTTTATTATTCTGGAGAATACTATCTATATATGCAAGCTGTGTTTAAAGTATACTATGTAACGTAAACATCTGAGAAGATTCCTGTCAGGGATACTCCCCATTATTTGGAGCTACATCCCTGATTACATTATACAAAACCCCTCACTAACACTCCAGGGAAACCTTGCACTGTGGGTGGGGAACAGTGGATACACCCCAGGGATCCTGCAATTGGCTCTGCTCCACAGAGGGACAGTTAGTTAATCAATGGGGTGGTGACAGCAGACACTTTTTGCCTATGCTTATGAGTGGCCTCGGGCAGTTGGCCATGTACCTACCTATGTATCTATGAACCTCTACATACAGTATGGACACATGCAGATAGCTTAATTTACTGTTCAGGTATTGACTTACCTTGTGCCAATGGCGGTTGTGTGTGCAATAGTTGAGGGCTACCTATGTAGGATGCACACAGTAGACCACCTACACTGACAATTTACAGGTGGTCGTGTGTGTGTTTCATCCATGTTTGCTGTGTGTGCAGGTGGAGAAGGGTGTCAGTCCATGAGTGCCTACACTGCCAGTGTGTGTGCTTTACATTCCCTCTTTGCCAAGGCATGGGCATACTGGGCATGCATCCGTCTGCCTACTGGGGCTAGCACAGGGTGTTCGTGGTCTGAGTCCCTCTGTGCCTGTGGGTCCCCTGGCAATGGTGGTGGGCTATGAGGGCCTTCACCATTCTGTCCCTGCTGCAGCTGTTTCTGCAGGATCATATTGAGTAGCATGGTACATACTATGAAAATGTGGGCACACATGCCTGCAGAGTACTGCAAGGCTCCACCAGATATATCCAAGCAGCAGAACTATGATTTCAGCATCCCAAACATGCACTCTATGATGATTCTGGTTACTGTGTGTGCCTCATTACGGCATTCTTGCATGGCTGTGTGTGCATTTCTGATGGGAGTCATCATCCATGGTTCCATTGCATAGCGAGCATCCCACACCAGGTGGCCATATGGGATACCCCCCCACAAATACCTGATACAGCTTTGAGGCATGCCAGATGTGGGAGTCGTGATAGCTTCCAGGGCTGCCAGCACACACATCCATGATAATGCCCTGGGCATTGCACACAGCCTGGCAGTTGATGGAGGGGTATCCCTTGCGATTTATGTTGCACCTACCCTGCTCACCGGGTGGTGACTTGATGTGTACGTGCATGCAACCTATTGCACCCAGTAACTCTGGGTAGTCTGCCACACGGTGGAAGAGATGCATATTGCTGGCAAACTCCTCCTGCATTCGGGGGAAGTATATGTACTCATTGGCATGTGGTAACATGGCATCCAGGAACTGGTAGAGTACCCTGGATGCTGATGCCTGTGAGATCCCCATGATATCCCCAGTTGGCCTTTGGAAGGTACCTGTGGCTAGTATTCTCAAGCTTACACATACCTTCATGTCTAGTGGGATGGGTTCCCCTCTGTTACTTCTGGCTCTGAGGCATGGCTGGCACAGCTCAACAAGTTACTGTATGATGTCCCTGTCCACCCTGTAACACTCTACTATCTCCAGATCATGTAGCCCCTGGTAGGTTACCCTGGGTCTGAACACTCTTCTCCTCCTCCGGTGCCTGAGATGGTTGTCAGCATCATCCTCCACACCACTGTCAGTCTCCAACACATGCTGGTGAATCAAAGCTATGGCGGCCCCTAACATGTACATATTAAAAGTTCCCTGTCTGTATACACCAATGGTACAGAGTGTCTGGGAATACACAAGTGTGTGTGTGGGGCTTTCACACCTTATACTATTGTGCAATGGATGATGCTGGTGTAATTGGGTGTATTTGTGCTATTCCAGCTGCAAGGTATCTTAATTATTGGTTTTACAGCAGATACTGCTATTGCGGGGCCTTTGGTGTTGACTTACACTTGGCTGTCATGATTCATCTATTGCCCTTTACTTCAATTTTCAACCCGATTCCCCTCCCATTGTCAGGCATGCATCCAGCTACCGGCTTTCTTGTTTTGTACTTTCACAACCCAGGATTGTGTTGGGAAATGTGTTATGTAGACTACTGCAAGTTTGCTTTGCTCTGCTGTGACAGTTCTCTTTTCTTTGCTGTACAGCACCTCCCCTTTCCTGTTCTGCAGGTAGCTGCTAGCAGCATTGTTAGCTGTTGTCAATGGCCCACTGTGAGTTTCTAGGTGTTAATTACTCATTTGTATTCCAATTACCATGCTGCAGCATTTCCTTATTGTCTTCCCGTATCCTTCCTCTTTTAGCTGTGGTGTGCGCCGTGCACAGCCATTTACCGGGATTCGAGCGTGTTTTCATCCACGTTCACATGTGCTTTCGGTCACCTTGTGTGCTCTCAGCTAAGCAAAGCTATGGCTACTTCCACACCCCTATCCAGCGGCTTTGCTTAGCAACAGGCAACCTGGATTATCAATGATCCAATGTGCTTACAGCTACAGTGGCTCTCCTCATGTCATGTTTACCTCCAGGCCACTCCTCGGTGTTGTACTGCTACGCCATGTGGTACATCCTTATGCCGGCGGGGCATTTGCGATTCAGTATTACTTGACTCATTTGCATGTCATTGACTACTAATTCTTAGTTACCACGCAGAACACTGTCACAGACCCTTAGCAACCCTTGTGCCATGGTTTTGGTGCAGCATGCGTGCCATTGACTATTATGGGAAATTCATGAATTGTGTTACATTGCAGTTTTATGACATCTAAATATATTTTCCTTGTGATCCCGTTTGCGCACAGATGCACTGCGGTTTTACTTTGCGTTAGTGTGGCCATGACATTAAATGTTATTTTTCATGTGTTGTGCAAGTTTTTTTATGCCATTGGCTATATATTTAGCCATTGGCATATATTAACATTATAGTATATAAGTTTGGTCCGCTTTCATGGCTCCGATTTTATGCTTGAAAAATTGTAACCCTTTTTTTGGTTTACATTTCTTCATGCTTACGCTATGCCTGCACCACTTCATGAATCACTATATACCTTCATTTGCATGCTACACTGCTGCACATGGGGTAATTAGCATACATCCGCTGGGAGCTCCGCAGTTCTGGCGTACGCTGGTAGTGCATGTGGAAACAGCTCGTACCTGAATCGCTCGGCAGCCATATTTGGCGCTAGATCCCTGACACTACTCCGGCGCCTGGTGCAAGCTTCATGAATCCCGGGGAGGATTTACCTTTCTCAATGCCAAACTATTGGAGGGGCCAACTCTAAATAAAATTCTTGGTATTGTAGTTTATCAGATCAGTTATAACATGTTCCACAGCTTTGCAGATGAAGCTTGTAAGACAGAGTAGTCTGTAATTAATTGGGTCAGTTGTAAGGCCACACTTAGCTAAGTATAGGTTAAATATTTTAAGGAGTGTATTTGCAAGGGCATGTTTAACAGCATTAGTTAAGCAATTGAGTATATTATCAGGTTCTATATCAGATTATCGCACTCTTAAAAGTTTGAACATCATATGGTCGACACCATATGTTGAAACTCTTAAAAGTTCGAAAATCAAATAAAAAAAACAGAAAAAAACTACCTGAAAGGTTAAGCAGGGGGGCAAGACCCCTGCACCCCCACACCCCCACTCTTTAAATATACCAACTCCAAGATCACACTACAGTGCAGACAATGGAAAGCTTCCATTTCTGCACTGTACGGAGATCTCCATTTAAAAGTTCGATCATATGGTGTCGACCATATGATGTTCAAACTTTTAAAAGTTCGACATCGTAATATAGACCCTATCATCAGGTCCCATTTAGGAAGCATTTTGCTCAGAATATGGTATTTACAGTTAATAGGGAGAATAAGGAATTCAGATATTTCAGGGCTTTAGCTAGATGTCTTGGGGTAAAACTGGCACTAAATGTGTTTGCGAGGATATTGGGAATGCTTTTTGAGTTAGTATAGGTGTTATTATTATGAATGAGTTCATAGCAATGTAGGGTATTATTTCTTAGTTTTGTAACATAATTAAAGAAAAATTCATAATTATCCTTAGCTTTAGAAGCCAGCCTAAGTTCACGGGCTCTTTTGGTGGACCTGAAGTGTTTATCATTTTTTTTGTAATATTTTTGATTTCCTTCATAAGAGAATTTTTTATTTGGATTTAAGGTTGTTCCTTCTTTTGTCATATAGTTTATTTATAGTGATGAACATGGACTACAAAGGTGGAGTATTTTCGAATTTCCCATAATACCTCCTTCTTGTAAGGACTGCTGGCTCTATACATTTTTCTGAATAGACGTAGAGTTCATTGGTGAGGCTTGCTGCGATATCAAGATTGTGGAGATGCAGTCATAAGTGAATTTTGATATTGTATCATAGAATAAGTTGAGCTTGACATGTTTGTAGTCCTTATATTCAGCGCAGTTTGCTGTGTGGACTTTTCTGAGTTTAAGGGAGAATGTCATACGCCTGTGGTCAGACCTTCCTGGGGAATTAGGTACAAGAGAAGGAGAAGGAGGGCAAGAAGCAGCCATATTTGTAAGAATCGTGTCAAGAATTCCGTGCCCTCTACTAGGTTTATTTACCAACAGCTCAAGATAAATTTTGTTTATTAAGTCTATGAGTTTTTGGGCATATCCTTCATTGGAGATATAGGTGTCCCATATTAATAAAGGGTTGTTAAAGTCACCAAAAGTAATGGAGTTTTTTTTAATAGGGAGGTCATTTAGAGCACTGAGGATACTGAGGCTTACATGGGGCAAAGAAGATGATCTGTAACAAGTTATTATTAGATAATTAAACCAATCTACGGTAACATGTTTTTTTTTTTATTTTATTTATTTAACATTTATTAACCGGGAAAGTCCGACTTGGAACAAAGCCAATTTTCAGCAAAGGCCCAGGGAGAAACGCTCCAGATGCATGTCTTTATAACATGGGAGGAAACCAATGCACCCAGTGAAAACCCACAACAATGCAGCGAGGACATGCAGACTCCACACAGAAGGCACCCCAGCCAAGAATTGAACCGGAGAACCTCTTGCTGTTAAGTGACAATGCAAACTGCTGCACCACTGTGCCATCCAAATATGGAGACTCCATCATAGTTGCCACTGAGTCAGAATACATAAAATGTTTAAAACCCCAGTATAGACTGAGTGCTCTCTTTATGGTTAAACCAACTTTCAGTAACTAAGCATATACATACATGTACACAATTAAGCATAACTAAGCATATATATATATATATATATATATATATATATATATATATATATATATATATATATATATATATTTATATATATGTATATAGACATGTTTTTCAAATACAGGAGTTCCTCAAGGTCAAACAATTTATTGCTTAGAGTTCTGGGATTGAGAACAACTTAATGTGATTTGATTTTCGGACTAATGTGCTAGTTATGTTGGAAGGCAGATTGACTGGACTCTGCCTAAAAAGGGAATGGTAGGCAGCTAAGTCTTTAGCCAGCATGGAGAATCCTTGGAATGAGAGATGCAGGCCATCTTTAGCAAAGCAAGTTGGATTGTTAAGCATCTTATCTCATGCTGATACATACCAGATACCTAGAAATAACATCAAGCTATTTAAGTAATTACTAAAGTTAGTTATTTTTTCTTTGTATCTGGGCATCATTTAATAGTCATGTAATATGCATGGAAAGTTCTGATGTATCTCTCTTCATGTTCCTCAGCATTTTACATCTAAAGTCATTCAGTCCCACGTTCTCCATTACCATGTCATAGGTCATATTTGTCAGGCATTAGAGTCCTTATGACTATTGTAAGATCAGATATCCTGGCACCTGAACAGAAACTCACTGTAACGCTCTCCTTGTCCAGTCTTGTGACTGATCACTGTACCTGACAGTAGAGACATTTATCACTATTGCTGATTTATTTCTAGGAGGCTTTGAGAGTGATTTTTTTATGGCCTCAATATAAGACATTTTGGTGTGATTAGTGAAGGGTTTTGATGGAGGTGTAGGAAACATGTAGAGCAAGATTTTAGGTGAGATAGATGCCTCCAGATTACTTAGGTATTTATACCTTTTGGAGATAGGTTAGTAATGTAGAGGAAAAATTCATTATCAGCAATCATAAGGCAGATTGTACCTTGTCTTAAGAGACATTATGCTAAAAGGGTGACAAAACAGTCTTGAAATTTCTAATCTTGTGAGAAAATTGCACTTGAAAGATTATTTTAAAGGTGAAAAGCATGATGTCAAAAATGTTAATAGCTATGTGAATAACAATAGCGATATTAGCTCTCAAGATGAAAGTTTTTATTCATGTGAATCAGATAGTGATGCCAATGCTTATTATAAATTTAACACTAGTAGTGTGGTTTATAAAACCACTTTTATTCCACCATTTAGAAACAAGTTTATATAACAATTTTCTAACCTAGTTCAATTTAATGTGGAAAAGGAATTGTCTGTTTTATAAAAATCAACATAATGTGGTGTATAACTTGAGTAAGGCAGAATAGCAAAGTTTATTGAAACCCAGCCAAAATAAACAGCTGATATTTAAACCAGCAGACAAAGGTGGTAAACCGGTTGCCTTAAGTTACACACAATATTTATATATGTGCTACACACATTTACAAAATGAAACTGTACACGAGATGGTGGACAGTGAATTTTATGAAAATGCATTGGTAGAATATAAAACTGTGATTAATAAAGGGTATAGGCTTAGATACTTCTTGTATAAGGGCATACAATATAAGTTTAATATAAAAGATAGTACAATAGCTTATTTTTATTGTGTCCCAAACATTCATAAAAATTTATGGAATCTACCAGGCTAACCTGTAGTTTCAGCCTTTGGGTATTTTACCCATAATCTGTCAACTTTTTTACATCAATACCTTTACAAAATAGTTGTCTCTTTACCTTCTTTTATTAAGGATGTTTTCCAAATTATTGACAAAATAAAAGCAGTGAAATGGGAAAAGGATATGTTTTTCATGGTAGTAGATGTTAGTCTATATACAAACATACAGCAAGAATTTGGTTTGGGAAGCAATATTATACTTTCTTAAGGATTCCCCTCATACGCATTATATTATCAAATTGGTAAAATTATGTTTAGAATATAACGTTTTCAAATTTAATGGAAAGTTAAATAGATAGCGACAGGGAACTGCAATGGGGGAAGCATTTGTCCCCATGTATGCGACTATCTTTATGGGGCTATATGAACAATTATATGTATATAATAATAATGTCTTTAGGAAGTATGTAGTTCAACATTACACATATATAGATGATGTGTTGTTTCTATGTAAGGGAGGGTAGAGAACAGGTAGAACAATTTGTTTTGGATTTACATCAAAATAGATTTAATATTAAATTTGATGGGCTCCAGGTAGGAGAAGAAGTCCATTATTTTGTATATTATTTTAAGAGGTAAGGTTAAAGGAAATATACAAACAAAAATATATATAAAATTTCAAGATCAAAATAATATACTTCATGGGGAAAGCTGTCACTCCCCACATACACTCAAATATATTCCTTCTGGAGAATGTATTCAAATAAAAAGGCTTTGTAATAACATTGAAGAAGGAGAGCAAGAAATTGATCAAGCTAAGCAAGTTTTTTTTTACAAACAAGGTATGAAGTTAAATGAATAAAAGAATCAATGGCAACATTATCAAAACATCACACTAAGATGGGGACAAAAGGTGGTAACAGAAAACAAAAGGTTTAATAGATAAGTTGGAAAGTATGTTTTTTGTTACTAGGTATACTCTCTTTTCAGTTAAACTTATTAGTATAGTTAGATATTTTTGGAACATGTTAGCTAAATGTATATATATATATATATATATATATATATATATATATATATATATATATATATATATATATTACTAGTCAGTTACAAGCTTCCTGTTCTAAGGGGAGAGGCATACAGGATTTCTTAGTGCATGGTAAATTTCAACTACCTAGTATGGATACGCATCAGGAAATACAACAAAAGGTACTATTTCCTGTGGCAAATGTAAATGCTGTGCACATGTAGTAAATAATTTTGATTATATCAATGGAAGAAAGTTTAAAGTTAATGGAACTTATGGGTGCCACAGAGAAAGAATAATATATGCAATATGTGGTCCTTGTAACAGATTTTATATTGGTGAAAGCAAAAGAAGCTTTGCAGCAAGAATAAGGGAACATATAAGGGATGTCACTGAGGGAAGAGATACTAATCCAGTAGCAGCACATTTTAAAGAGGTGCATAATAGTGATCTTAAGGATCTAAAAGCTACAGTTTTAGAACAAGTTATAAATGATGATATTTAAGTTAATAATATCAAACTTAAACTGTGGAAAAAAGAAACAAATTTTATTTTAAAGTATGGTACCCTTTACCCTGGGGTAAACAGGGAATGTAACCGGAGATGCATGTTATAAAAGTTTGCTACTTTTTAATTGGTAAAATGTATAATTGATTGATTAGTGGATGTATAAATAGATTGAAGCAAAAGGAAAATGGCATACTCTGTAAAGGCATTTTTGCCGAGGCACTAGAGGAGATAGTATTGCTTATTTTTTACCTTGCTTTATTAAATAATTTGTTTGTGGACTTCACTGGCTTTTTTGTGGTATTTTATCAGTTCTCTATTTTTCTTGGTGGTTATTAGGGTGACAAAACAGTCTTGTCCCAGATGTTGCAGATTTTAAAAGTAAAATGAAAAAAAAGGAGTTAATATTTATAGGTATTGTACAGAACAGGTTATTTCAAGCTTTAGCAGTCAAAGGGGTTGAACATCCCAACTCTATCTTCTGTTGTCCACCAATGAACAGGTGAGATGAGACTGGGTGGAGCTTCCAAAGAAAATTTTATAGCAAGGGCAGTTATCTGTGGTTTTCAATGGCCTAGAACTATT
>NC_056727.1:1018624548-1018657048 GCF_019279795.1 Protopterus annectens
ATAAGGGAACAATAACCTCTTTAGACCCTGATGATATCTCTTTGGCAACTAGTCGTACTAAGAGGAGGGACTTTCTACCACTGTTGTTACATGATGATTAGAGGAGAGGGAATCATCAACCTAAGTTCCAAGTCTTTAACAGCTTTCTTATTTTGGAGTTGAGTGTTGTATATGTCTTATATTGAGGGAGGGGTTGTCAACCAAATGTAACAGTATCGACTTTTTAGCATTTAGTTGAGCCCACTTTTTAGTACACCAGGTAATTATGAATTAAATTTCTTTCTGAAGGGCTTGGACATCAGAGGTGGATTTGACAATGACTTCCAGTTTGCAGTCATTCTCATATATGGTAAAGCAGAGGTCTTTGTTCTTTGTCTGGAGATCAGAGAAGTAAATGACAAAAAAAGTGGTCCTAGCACTGAGCCTTATGAGTGGTCAACTTCATACTCTCTGATGAGCACCATCTACCCTCACCATATTGGTTCTGTCTTTAAGCCAGTTTGCTCTCCACCTTATCACATACAAATCTGTTTGTAATGCATTAAGCTTACTAACTATACTAGCATGTGAGATGTTGTAAATTGCCTTAGCCAGTTGAATGCATGCTGTGTGGACAGCATGACTGCAGTCAAAAGCCTGTGTTAGCCTTTTGAAAACGTTAACCATATTCATTACACAGGATCAGCCCTTGACAAAACCAAACTACTGTGGATCTAGCATGATGAAGTTTATAACATCATGGTTTATCAAGTAAGTTATAAATTTCATGGCTTTTCAAATAAGACTTCCTATGCCAATGGGTTCATAATTCACAGGGTCAGTGGTCTGGTCACTCTTGTGCATCAAACATCAGGGACAAAGCCAATGGCTAAACTAAGGTTAAATAATTTGAGTTCCTCTGCTAGGGTTTGTTTCAAATTCATTGCTGAAACTTCAGATATTGAAAGGAACCAGCTTAATGTGATCCTGTTTTGGATTTGATACCTTAATTATGTTTAGATGTCCATTATCTAGGCTCTGCCTAACAAAGTTACTATGGGGTATCAAAGTTTTAAGGCATTATGGGGAGGTCTTCAAATGAGAGGTGCATGCTATCCTTTTGCAAAAAGAAAATAGGAGTATCAAGTACCACATCCTATAATGAAAGATATTGGATCCCTGGGGAATGACATGGATTATTTAGCCAGTTGTTGAAGAGAAGTAGACTTTCTCCTTTGAGAAGAAAGGATTCCACTCAGATACAGAGTCTTGCCTGTATTTGTGACTTACACACAGAGTTCAGACATGTTTCTCTGCATATCCCTCAGGGTTGTTCATCCAAAATCATTCATGCCCAGATGAACCATCACCACCATCTCATAGTCATTTGTGAGGTGAAATCTTAAGGGCCCTTGAGGTATCAGATGGCCTGGCGCCTGAAAGCCAACTCAACATTACCATGTCTATGTACAGCCTGGTGAGAGGAAAATCAGTGCACTTGAATATAGATACATTGATCACTAAAACATTTTAAGGTATAGAGTTGTCTAGTGTACTGGATTTGCAATAATTTTACTCTGGGTGACTGTTGAAAGTGTATCTGAGAGTGCTGCATTGCTGAATTTTCACTGAAACCTTGTCTTCATGGGTCTAGGAGGCTTTGGCAATGATTATTTTTACAGTCTCAAGAGTAAGATATTTTTGGGTCAGTTGGTGCAGAATGTGGTGGTTGTATGTGTGCCCACCATCTGTTTTTTTTTTTTTTTATTTTGACAAGTCTCCATATTTGTTAAATATTTGTATCACTTACAAATAGAAGGACATGTACTGAGTAAGAATTTATTATCTGCGAGTGTAAGGCAATTACTACACTGCTTAAGGGTACCAGGCGCTGTGAGGCTGGCAACAGTAGGGAAACAAGCAGTATGACCTTCCATCTTGCTCCAGAGATTCTGAGACTTAAGTAAAGCCTATAGTGAATACCATATGTAGTTAGTGGGTTACATTCTGGAAGAGGGTAGTGATGCAGAAATGAGTAACTAAACCAAAGCTCGAATAATTCAAAATGAGCATACACTTACAATTAGAAAATGTCACACTTTAAGGTTAGACAACAATCTGAGGAGTGCATATGGCTTGATCCTTTCTCTACTATCAATAACGCAAACCAGAAGTCGTTCTTATCTAGATTATCTAGCAGTCTAAGAAGAGGAATATCCAGTATGATCTTCCAGTGTCACTGGTTAAAATAGATAAGATGAGACTAAAAGGAACTTGCAAAGACAATTTGTAGTAAAGGCATGTACAGAGTCACTTAAGTACAAAAGAACACCATGACTTGTCTTGGTGGGTACCCCTTATTCTGAATTAATCTAAAACGATGAAATAGTAAAAGTTTTTGAATAGCTAAAAGGGAGAGATTTCACAAAACTAGTTTTCTGTTTAATGAAAATATCCAATGGAGTGAGTTTTATGGTTAAATTGAAATAAGGGACAGGCAAAAACAGACATTTATGTCTCTGTTAATTCAGTAAGTTAGCTACCATATTATGCTGACTATTTTTGTTATTATTAATGTATTGCTATTTATATATATATATATATATATATATATATATATATATATATATATATATATATATATATATATATATATATATATATACATATATAGATTTATATATAGATATATAGATATATACAGCTATACACACATATATATCTATATACATGTACGTGTGTATACGTAATCGAAGGCACATTATCGAATCCAACTTCATGGAACCCACTTCATCGAATCTTCATTATATCGAAGGCCCTGAACAACAGAAAAAACCACTCAACCACCAGGACAAAACAACAAACAGTAAGCCAAAAAAAACCTCCACGCTAACTCCAAGATCACACTACAGTGGAGGAAGGGCAAGGTTCACCATGGTAGACAAGTGGTTACTTTCCCATGGTTCATTTTCATTGTTCTACGAGTTCGATATAATGATGATTTGACAAAGTGGGTTCACAGAAGTTGAATTCAATAATGTGACTCTTCGATGTAGTGAAGGGGATCAATATGTATATATATATATATATATATATATATATATATATATATATATATATATATATATATATATATAGGTTTACTATCAAAATATCAATGTCCAGGACAGTGAATGTTCGAAACAATGAAATGACATCACACTTCCGGCATACTTATTAGCTTATAATGTCAAATCTGTTGATCGACTTTAACAAATTCAACATTAATGTCGAAAATCGGCCATGATGGCAGTGCAGATGCAAACGTAAATGAAACACCTACACTGTCAATCATGTTTTAGCAGGGGGGAGCAAGCCACCCTGCACCCCTTTGTGGGGGGCTGCACCTCCCACACCCCCTGCATATTAAATACTCTAACGCCGAGATTGCACTACAGTGAGGAAAGGGATACATTTCCCTTTCCACACTGTACTGCACTCCATACCTCTCAACCTGGAAACATCAAAAACCTGGACAAGGCCCATGAAAAATAGGTACAAATCTGTATGCTGATTAATATAAAATTTGCATATATAATTACATAACCCTGCACACCCCAATGGAATTGTGGGGTACCAACTTTCAAATGCTAACTGAAGAACAGAACCAAAATATAGCACCAGAGTCCCCCTGCAGCCATTCCAATGTCCCATTACCTAGCTATTTTGCCCCAATTCCCATAAACACTAATGTGTGCATACTGCTTTACTTCTACAATGATAATTTGGATTTTATAGCACAATGCACAAAAACTAATATATACCTGCTAAACAAAGCAATACTGTCTCACAGTGAAAATAGACTTGGCATTAAAACTTCTCTGCCCTTGAAACTGACATTCATTGAAAGAGCATTGAAACCCACACCACATCCAAAGAAAATGCATCTGGCCAGTGGTGGATAAAGATCATCTTTGGCTGTTTTCAAATCATAGGCCCCTTGCACACAAAACAGGAAACATGCATACATTCTTTGAAACACCTTCCTGACTTTATTCAATTTTATTCCTTGTATAATACAGACACTTGTTAGACTTAAGTTAGAGTGCATTTTAAATTTATTGTTTAAACATTTTTCCAGTAGGCAATGAAACAAAATGCATGAACCAGTAATGACAAAACTGCCCTATTCAGAACATTTCCATCATAAAAGTCTACTTCCACACACACAATCGCATTTTAAATTTATTGTTTGAACATTTTTCCAGTAGGCAATGAAAGAAAATGTATGAATCAGTAATGACAAAACTGCCCTATTCAGAGCATTTCCATGATAAAAGTCTACTTCCACACACACATACACACACACACACACACACACACACACACACACACACACACACACACACACACACACACACACACACACACACACACACACACACACACACACACACACACACACACACACACACACACACACATATATATATTTGAGTTCAGAGTCCATGCCAACTGTCAAACATCTAAAGTTGTCTACTTAGCTTCATGCATGTCTTGCCAATCTTTTTATGTAGGTAAAACTAATTGGACTCTCAAATAAAGAATGAGAGAACATCTATATAGCATTAGGATCAAATACGATAAAAATATTCTATCTAAGCATGTCAACATGATAGGAAACGAACATTTCTTTAAGTTTATGGTTATTGATAAGAGGCCCCTACAATACGAGAGTAAGACATTAGAAATATTACAGAAAGTAAAGAAGCTAAGTGGATTTTGAGATTAAGAGCTGACCGAGGCAAGAGCCTTAATGAGAGAGCCTCCATACAACAATTCTGAAACAGAGGAAATTATCAGTAGTCACATGTTAGTGCTGGTATTTTCATGCATTTGCATCTTTTGTAGTATTTGTGAGTGAGCTTAACTATGACTCAGATATGTGCATTTTGATAACTTTGACGTGTTGTGTTGTATATATTTCTATACATTTTTTTTCAGTGTGTATTTGTTTGTCTTCTAGACTATTTGATGTGCATCAGGTTTATATTGTCTATTGGCTTTATATTACGTGTGAGGGATTGGCCATATATTGAATCTTACCATAATTGTGTGCTATGTATAAGATCTGCACTGTTATATTTCAGGTTACAAGCCATGATGGTTTACCCAATAGGTTTAGTGGCAGAATTTTACATATTTTACATATTGCTGGCACTATAAGTGATTGTTCCTTAAACATGTATATTTCTAGGTGACCATGCTGGGTATTATGCCTCCCTATTATTGCTTTGTTCAATTTATATTAATTTCGTATACTTTATATTTGATAATTTACAGAGGTCTATTTACCCTGGAGTCTGTCTTGATGGATATATTTTTTGCATATACATTTGTTGAAGGATGGTTTATTACTCCATAAGCTAAAGTTTTGTATAAGGATGTAAGAGTCCATGTACTCATTGCTAGGTAGACAGTAATGTCATTATTTTGTCGATTACCTAGTTGCCCACATATATATTTTAGATTAGTATACATTTTTTTCAGGTTGAATTCACAATTGTATATTTTAGTTATTACATATTTTGACTGTTGTACATCTTTAGTATAATACTATGATTTGAATTTAAGAAAAAGTAAAATCATTTTTGGTGTATCTGTTATATGTGTTATACTAAGATTATATACTCATATCACATTGACTGATAGTGCAGTTGTTGATATTAATAGAGACTTACTTTTGTAGCTTTTCTACATAGTTATTTTATTATATATATTTTCTAGAGCAATTTAATAATTCAAGTAGCATAGTTGTATGTATAACAGCTATTGAGGCAATCATGTTCTTAATTGGAGGTGCCTGCATGATTAATCCTTGAACTTGATTTTTTTTATATATATGCCATATAGACTGTTTAGCTGTCATAATAATGGAGAGATTGCGAGTGCACATAAATAATTTCATTAATTTTAATGTTTATTAGCTGTATTATGTAATATACAAAGTTACCTCTCAGTAATAACTGAGAGTTATGTATGAAAGCCCCATTGTTGCACACAAGGTTAGTTGCTATGTGAGGTATCCATTGGGCTTATGGGTTGGAGCTCTACATAATGGTGACATTATAGGTGATTGATTTTTAAATGTGAATAATAATGGGGGAGCATGATGGGTAGCAATTTTTTGCTGCATCCATGTTTACATTTTATTAAATTCATTTATTTGATAATTTGCAGACGTCTATTTACTCTTGTGGTAGTTTTTGTAGAGGTAATCTTGCATCTACATTGATTGAAGGAAGGCTGAACACCTATAAAAATAAGTTGCTGTTTATTTATGCAAGAGTTTTTGCACTCCTAACATATAATCAGTGGTGCCTTGATGTTGATGCCCACTTGACATTGAATACATATACTGGATGGTTAGGAATATTTGTATTAACAACATATTAGTATAACTTTTATTATTAGACCCCTTATTGGAGGTGCATATATAATATGGTGTCTAATAATATGACTCGTGATAAGGAGCAATTCATTATAATATATACCATATATTTCTCTAGGAGAAACCACATATTCTATCATTATTAGTGAAGATGCACCCCATAGTGCCTTTTTTAGGCAAGGCTCAAAAGACAAACCCACCTCCATAGGTATCACAAGGGATAAGAAACTAAGAGTAATGCTACTCAACGCCAGAAGTCTAAACCTCAAGATGCACGCACTCGAAACTCTCCTTAGCATGGAGAACATCGATATCTGTGCAGTAACAGAAACCTGGTTCAAGGCTCCCGAGAGCTCCCCAGCACTACCAGGTTATACCTCATACCATGCTTTTCAGCTCCAAAACTTGGACCGAACCACAAAAGGAGGGGGAGTATCAATATTCGTCAAAGATACCCACACCTCCAGGTTGGTGGCACAACCCGAAGCATCAGAGACTATCCATGTGCAACTAACTGTGGGTAAAACTGCCTTCCAGTTTATAGCCTGCTACAGACCACCCTCCCAAACACAGGAACCCCACTTGGCCTTCCTGAGAATACTGGAAAATATGAAGGTCTCTCCAAACACCATTATATTGGGCGACTTCAACTACCCAAACATAGACTGGGAGCATTACTCTAGCTCCAACACCCTAGCCCAAAGGTTCCTAGAATTTATAAACTCAAATGCTATGGAACAACTTGTTACCACTCCCACAAGAGGGGAAAACATACTGGACCTGATCATCACCAACATGAGGACACTATGCTCCAGACCAGAAGTGTATCCCTCACTGGTAAGATCAGAACATAAACTAATCTCACTGGATATTCACATCCCGACCCCACCCCCTGCCCAGAAAACCACAGTGAAAAACTTCTCTAAAGCAAATTTCACACAACTCAAAACCGAGGCGAAATCCTTCAAAGCCCCCGGGCCTGTGGAAAATAAGGCCCAGACCGCAGAATCCTTTAGAAACGCATTCTATGAACACCTTCAGGAATGCATGGATCATGCAATCCCAAATAAAACCAAGACCCAATCCTCCAAAGGCAGACGTCCTGTCTGGTGGACCCCAGCCATAAACAAACTATACAATAGAAGGAGGAAGCTACTACATGATAGAGCAAAATCCCAAAAAGGGAAGGCATCTCTGATCAGTATTAGCAAAAAACTACGGGCACTCATAAAATCGTCTAAGGCCAGCTTCGAGATAAAAATTGCACAGGACACTAAGGGTAATCACAAGGCTTTCTTTAGTTATGTTAGGAACCTGGGTGGGAATTCCCAGATATGCTCAGAATTAGTCCAAAATGACAAAAAATACACCGAGCCCACAGACATTGCCAACATCCTAGCTGACAGGTTCAGTGCAAACTTCTCCCCTCTCCCCACCAAAGGGCAAATATCTATCCCAACAGAGTGCTGCCCCCCCTGACATCTCAGATGCTCAGGTAAGAGCCCTCTCCAAAGCAAAAAACACAGCATCAATGGGACCAGATGGTGTCCCGGGCTGCGTCCTACATGAACTCCAAGAAGAGCTAAACCCAAACATAAAACTACTGTTCAATCTTAGCCTTACTACAGGATATGTACCCAAAGAGTGGCGTACAGCAACAGTGGTCCCTCTCCACAAAGGTGGTGCCTCAACGGATCCTGGAAACTATCGCCCCATAAGCCTGACTAGCTTGGTCTGCAAAGCTATGAAAAGAATCATCATGGACCTCATAAATAAAGATATTGGGGACCTACAGACACTGGATCCTACCCAGTTTGGCTTTGTTAAGGGCAGATCCTGCCTCTTAAACCTGGTTGATTTCTTTGAAACAGTCACCAAGGCCATTGATGAGGGGAGGTGGTCCACACAGCCTACCTGGACCTCGCAAAAGCCTTCGATACAATACCCACTCGGGCATTATAGATAAGCTCACCAGCTTAAATATAAACCCCTATGTCACTAGATGGGTTGCAAACTGGCTCAAGGACAGAACCCACATGGTTAGAATTGCTGGAGCCATGTCAGACTCCAAACCAGTTACAAGTGGCGTCCCACAAGGCTCAGTCCTGGGACCTCTCTTGTTCGGTATATATTTCTCGGCGGTACAGGCCAACACGGAAGGACTGTGGCTGACCAAGTTCGCAGATGACTGCAAACTGGGCGCCATAATCAACTCTCCAGCCGACACAAGCATCCTCCAAAAGGGCCTCATAGAGACAGACAACTGGTGCCAGAGCCATGGCCTCAAGCTAAATGCCAAAATGTGTATAGTCATCCCCTTTGGCAAAAACAAAGTGCCCACAAATTACCACATAGGTGGTAATCCATTAAGTACAGAAGAAGTCATTAGGGACCTGGGGACCCAAGTTGATAGCAATCTCTCATTTGACAACCACGTGGCCAAAGTGGTTAGAAAAACATTTTATATAGCCCACCTAATCATGAAGGGATTCACATCTAGATCAGGGGAGGTCATCGTATCTCTTTACTCATCCCTCATCAGGCCCATAATTGAGTACAATGCCCCTTTTGGGATGTACCTTACCAGACACCTGCAGCAACTGGAAAGACCCCAAAAGTACCTCACCAAGAGGATCAAAGGGCTCAAACAGATGCCATATGCTGCCCGGTTAAAGAAACTCCAGCTCTACTCAGTGGCATACCGCCTGCTCAGAGGCGATCTGTGCCTGGCGTATAAAGCCATGTCCAACCCAGAATTAATGGACATGCTGCACCTGAGAAAATCCAAATCCGATCGAGCTACGACCCTCAGAGACTTGAACCTCAGCACTGAAATAAATAGGACATGCTGGAGGGACAGATTCATAACCCAGAGGCTCCCTTCACTCTGGAATAAAATCCCAGTCCAGGTTAGGCAGAGTCCCACATTGACTCTCTTCAAGAGGAATCTTGATGAGTGGATGGGAGATCGTAGGTTTACCCTGGCTATCACTTCTGTGTCACTGTTAGACAGAGGCACAGTATACTAACCTCAAAAAAAGGCATAGCAAAATTAATTTAAAATGGGTGGCGAAAGCCAAACACACTCTGGCTAGGCTTATAAATGCCCTAGGGCAGATAGCCTAGTATGAACCTATGAACCTATAATTAATAAAGACTTATATTTGGAGCTCTTTATACAACTATATTATAGATCACTTTCTAGCGAGTTAAACAATGTAGTCAGCATAGGTGTGTTTTAAAAATAACTGTTAAAACACACTAGTTCCATCTTCTGTATGTATTCTATAGTAGAATAAAGTACAAAATCTGACTGTTTTTAGAAGCTGATTGGCTCATTACATCTGATATGTAGCAACCTATATATATCACTACCTATATTAGTAGTTTTTCATAATTGGTACATTATTCTTTCATATAACATGTTGATTCTGTAATACTTATTTAGATTATGTTTTCTAGCATAACTCATGAATTCTGAGTGTCAGCTATGTGAACTGGTTATAAATCGTGTATTAAGGTACTGTCACGGCTTTTATGTACAGATGCTCACATTTAAGCCAAAGGACATATTTTGAGGAATACGTTCAAATTCATATATATATATATATATATATATATATATATATATATATATATATATATATACATATATATATATATATGTATACATATGGGTCCCCTTCGAATGGTTGACATTTCACAATGTCGACATTCATATGGCTGAGACCATATGATCGACATTTGAAATGTCGACCATGGGGAACCAACATCTACCTACAGTGCGGAATGGAAAGATTTCCACTTCTGCACTGTAGTGCAATCTCGGAGTTGGTATATTTAAGTTCTGGGGGTGGGGTGGAGCCCCACTGCTAGCAGTGTTAGGTAAGCTTTTTTGTTGGTTTTTATGTTCTACTTGTATGGTCAACATTTCAAATGTCGATCATATGGTCTCGTTGATATGAATTTCGACATTGTGAAATGTCGACCATATCAAGTAGACCCATATATACATTATATATATATAAATATATATATATATATATATATATATATATATATATATATATATATATATATACATATATATTTATATATATATTACACATACATAGAATGACAGTAGTGTATGCCATAGGCATCTTGCACAGCTTCTCGCACTTATTTTCAATTTCAGTTTTATTTTTTTGGGGGGGGGATGGACAAATGGCCAAAAACAAGGGACACAATTTAAACATTCATCATCTTCTTTCGGCTGTTCCCATTAGGGGTCACCACAGCGGATCATCTGTTTCCATTTCTTTCTGTCTTCTGCTTCTTGCTCTGTCATACTAACAACCTGCACGTCCTCTCTCACCACATCCATAAACCTTATCTTCAGCCTTCCTCTTTTCCTGTTACCTGGTAGCTTCATCCTTAGTATCTTTTTCCCAATATACTCAGCATCCCTCCTCAGCACATGTCCAAAACAATGTAATCTTGCCTCTCTGCCTTTGTCTCCAAACCTTCCAACCTGGGCTGACCCTCTAATATACTTATTCCTAATCCTGTCCACCCTCGTCACACCCAGTGCAAATCTCAACATCTTTAACTCTGCCACATCCAGCTTTAACTCCTGCCTTTTTTGTCAGTGCCACTGTCTCCAACCCATATAACATAGCCGGTCTCACTACCCTCTTGTAGACCTTCCCTTTTACTCTTACTGGTACTCGTCTGTCACAAATCACTCCTGACACTCTTCTCCACCCACTCTATCCTGCCTGTACTCTCTTCTTTGCCTCTCTTCCACACTCGCCATTACTCTGAACTATTGATCCCAAGTATTTAAACTCATCCACCTTCACCACCTCTACTCCATGCATCCTCACCATTCCTCTATCCTCCCTCTCATTCACACACATATATTCTGTCTTAGTCCTGCTGACCTTCATTCCTCTTCTCTCTAGAGCATATCTCCATCTCTCCAGGGTCTCCTCCACCTGTTCCCTACTCTCACTACAGATCACAATGTCATCTGTAAACATCATAATTCATGGGGACTCCTGTCTGATCTCGTCTTTCAACCTGTCCATCACCATTGCAAATAAGAAAGGGCTCAGAGCTGATCCTTGATGTAATCTCACCACACCTTAAACGCATCCGTCACTCCCACTGCAGACCTCACTGCTGTCACACTACCCTCGTACATATCCTGTACCACTCTTACATACTTCTGTGACACTCCTGACTTCCTCATACAATATCACAACTCCTCTCTAGGCACTGTGTTATATGCTTTCTCTAAGTCTACAAAAAACACAATGCAACTCTTTCTGACCTTCTCTGTACTTCTCCATCAACACTCTTAGAGCAAACATCACATCTGTAGTGCTCTTTCCTGGCATGAAACCATACCGCTGATCACTAATCATCACGTCCCTTCTTAACCTATCTTCCACTACTCTTTCCCATACCTTCATGCTGTGACTGATCAATTTAATCCCTCTGCACATCACCATTGTTCTTAGAAATCGGTACCAAAACACTTTTTCGTCATTCCTCAGGCATCCTCTCACTTTCCAAAATTTCATTATACAATCTGGTTAAAAACTCCACTGCCATTTCACCTAAACATCTCTATGCTTCCACAGGTATGTCATCTGGGCCAACAGCCTTTCTATTCTTCATCCTCTTCATAGCCATCCTTACTTCCTCCTTGCTAATCCATTGCACTTCATGATTCACTATCCCCATATCATCCAACCTTCTCTCCCTCTCATTCTCTTCATTTATCAACCCCTCAAAGTACTCTTTCCATCTGCTCAATACATTCTCCTCACTTGTAAGTATGTTTCCCTCATTATCCTTTATCACCTTTACCTGCTTCACATCTTTCCTAGCTCGGTCGCTCTGTCTAGCCAATTGGTACAGGTCATTTTCTCCCTCCTTAGAGTGCAACCTTTCATACAACTCTTCATATGCCTAATCCTTAGCCTTTGCCACCTCTCTCTTTACCATGCACCTCATCTCCTTACATACATTTGGAAAGATGCTTGAATAAAATGCTGTGTTACCACCATGCATTTCACTGCCAAGTCTTGAACCCAGAACTCTGTCCACTACAGTCAGAGCAATACACCACTAAGCCAAATCAGCAGTTTCCTGAAAAACAGGAAGACTGAAACTTAAATGGCTATCATTTAGTGAATTCAGTTCTCACTTCTCACCATAGCTGTCAACCTCTTAGCACAAAAAACCTGGACAAAGACAATAATGGAGGAATACAGAATTCAGTTTTCACTTCTCACCATTGCTCTCAAGGTCTTAGCACAAAAAACCTGGAAAAGCCAGTAAAGGGGGAATACAGCCCCAAAATGGGGACAAATTTCAAATACTGATTTTATAAACTTAGAAAATTGGTAGAATAAAAGGTTTTGTGTTACCATTTACTTTCTGAAGAATATGAAGTCTGAAATTCAAATGCCTGTCAGTATTTAATGAATTCAATCCCTCAGTGATTTTTTTTTTAATGAGGAACAGAACAAAAATATGAGGCATGAATTCACAAATGGTGGTAGTTAGGGATTTAGGCTTTTTTTACCTGTACCCAAGGTACAGGGTTTGAGCCCGAGTACCTCTAGCCACCAGGTGTATTCCGTTGGGGGCATTTACACACACACACACGCGCACACACACACACACACACACACACACACACACACACACACACACACACACACACACACACACCTTTAAAAGTCAAGTCCGTTCTCTGTGCAGTTCACAGCAGTTGTTTCTCCTTGCAGAAATAAAGTCCCTTAACTCTGTTCTCGTTTCCTTGCAGATAAATTCATGCAGCAAGACACTCTGTTCTCATTGCAGAAACTCAGAAATAAAGTCCCTAACTCTGTTCTTGTGCAGCAGCAGTTGTTTCCTTGTGCTTGCAGATAGATCCATTCAATCAGCAGGAAATGTGTGGACATGAGCCCTTGAGCTCAATTCTGACAGGCTGACGCCATTGTGCACGTGATGAAGTCAGCTCAAAAGTGCAAGCCCTTGAGCTCAGTTCCAAAAAAATTTCAAAACAAAAGCTGGAAAAAAAATCGGAAATGAAGGGGTGCCACTCAGGAATCATGGCACTCCATCATTTCAACCCCAAAACTCGGTAAAAAATGAGTAATTCGGCTGCACTCTACTCACAACATCAAGTTACTATCATCGAATGCCCACTTGCATTCGCCGATATGTAATCTCAATCTCCTAGTGTTCGACAACACAGAAAGTCAACTACCTAACGTTCAACTTTCCGAGTTAGCCGAATAGAATTTTAACATTTTGATAGTAAACCTATCTTATATATATATATATATATATATATATATATATATATATATATATATATATATATATATGGGTCTACTTCATTTGCCTGACAACTCAAATGACTGACACTCATTTGCCTGACAGCTCATTTGCTCGACAAACTTTCTAGGTGGGGCTTCACCCCTGATGTGGGGGCTGTGCCCCACACCCCCAACTATATATAACAACTCCACGGTCACACAACAGTGGGGAGGGGGGGCAAATCCCAGGTTTTTGCCTTGATTACTTTTTGTCGAGCAAATGAGCTGTCAGGCAAATGAGTGTCAGTCATTTGAGTTGTCAGGCAAATGAAGTAGACCCATATATATATATATATATATATATATATATATATATATATATATATATATATATATATATATATATACATATATATATATATATATATATATATATATATATATATATATGTATGTATGTATACACACATACATATAGATATACACATATTCACTCACACAAACCTACATTTTATCAGTTAAGCGGTCATTTATGCCATGATGGCCTCACCTCCTAATGGGACAGAACCTTCAGTTCTATACTGAATAGGATGAGTTATGGAATGGGGATTAGCCCCCCCCCCCCATATTCTTGTACTTGTTGCAAAGTTTAAGTATAATATTAAGATTAAAAGGATGAAAGCAGAATCCCACCTATGTAATGTGGTGCTTACATTCTGCAGCTTGCACAGTTACTGCAGAGGTACATAGTTATTCAAGTGAAGCTATGCCCCAAAAGCTATTACTTTAGAGAAGTTAGTTGCTACATAACTGTGAGCCTTTCTCAATATGTAACAGAGCTTTTTGTCTCATTTTTACTTAGCTTCCTAAATAGGTAGCAGAATGGGTGTCCCTCTTCCCCTAATTCCTGAGATAACAAAGCTCCTAAAAATAGCACAGCTCCTAACTATTGCAGCTGCATTGTTGCATACAGTAGAGAGTATTATGAGGGGTCACTGATTACAACCTGCGTATTATCTGCTTGAGACATGGATGCCAAAAAATTCACCTTGAGGGCTAAGCCTGAGAAGTGAATGTTAGCACCCATGACAAGAAAACATAATAAAGGGCTATGATTGGAGACCCAGTCATAATTCTTTGTACTGCGTTGCGCTTTATCTGCTCCATGTATTACTATTTACAGAAAAAATATTGCAAGTGTTTTGCTGGCTTTCAAAGCCATAAAGCACTTAACAAGCTCTGTGAGAAAAACAGTGTAAAATATGCCTCTTATGTTTACACTCTCCTTAGCATGCCTCACAACTGGTCAGATTTTTGCCTCATAGTTTTGATCTGTTCCTTATAAAATCTGTATTATTCTGACAAATCACTAAGGACTGAAGTCACTAAATAATAACATACATTTGAGTTTCAGACTTTATATCTTTCAGAAAATGCTGGCTAACAAAATCCTATTATTCTGTCAAGCTTCTAGTTTATACATCTCGGACACATTACTTGCACAGATAGAAGGCAAAAACAAATTGCTTTCATTCTGCCACCATCATTTTCTGGCCATTACTAGCAGACTTGACTGTCTAGTGACAAACCTGAAATTAATAAGTTAAGCATGGGGTGATTAACATTGCTAAGATCAGATCTCGTGTTTAACTGATCTACCTTTTTTTTTTCAGATATTGGAGCGTAATCACCATGCTCGATATACCACAAAGGGTTTAGTAAAGTCAGGTATAACCAAGACTGGCTCTGAACAAAAGACATCTTTCAGCTGGTTGAAAGCCTCATCTGCTTCTATGGTCCACTTTATCTGGATGTGCAACTTACGTTTTGTAAGATCTGTTTGAGGACTAGCTATGGTAGTACTATATTGGGTACAAATGTTCTATAACAGCCTGCTAGTCCTTGGAATACTATCACTTGCAAAGGTGTAGCGAGGCATACTCTATGCACTCACATAAATTCATTTTATTTCTGAACATCATTCTAGAGCATTCTGTACTACAGAGGCTTGAAATTAACAAACAATAAACTAAACATAGATACCAGAAGATACCTGTAAATGTATAAGCTAAATTAATGTCCACAAGCATACATCTCTTAACAACTATTATATATTATATTATTATATTATATTATATATTATATATTTTAACAACTGGAATTATAGATAAACTCACTAAGCTAGGTTTAAATCCCAGGTCTACTTTATTAACTCGAATGTTCAACAGTTCGAATGCATAAAGATCGACACATATGCATCGAACTCTTAAACGTTCAAAAGTTAATAAAGAAAAAAAATACACAGAAAAAAAAAAAAGATGTAGGCAGGGGGGCAAGCCCTCCTGCACCCCCCACACCCCCGTTACTTAAATATACCAACTCCAAGATCGCACTACATTGAAGTAAATGGAAATTTCCACCTACAGAGATTTCCATTTACAGTTTTCGATGGCTTGCACTTTCGATGCATATGGTTCGATCCACATGTATTCACAGTTTTACGCTTTCGCGTAAATAAAGTAGATTCATAAATCCCTATGTCACAAGATGGGTTGCCAACTGGCTCACTGACAGAACCCACACTGTGAAAGTAGCAGACTACAAATCCGACTTCAGACCAGTGACAAGTTGCGTACCACAGGGTTCAGTCCTGGGTCCTCTCCTGTTTGGCATCTACTTTTCTGAAGTACAGGCTAACACAGAAGGTCTTTGGCTAATGAAGTTCACAGATGACTGCAAACTAGGAGCCATAACTGAAGCTCGTAATGATGTGGACATCCTGCAAAAGGGCCTCACTGAGACAGATGCCTGGTGTCAAAGCCATGGCCTCAAGCTCAATGCCAAAAAGTGCATTGTCATCTCCTTTGGTAAAAACTCTGTACCCATGAGCTACCACGTAGGTGGTAGTCTACTTAACACCAAAAGTGTGATAAGAGATCTTGGGACACAGGTGGACAGTAGTCTCTCCTTTGATAGTCACACTGCCACAGTAGTTAGGAAATCCTTCTTCGTGGCATACCTCATCACAAAAGGTTTCTCATCCAGGAAAAAAGAGGTCATTGTTCCCCTCTACGCATCACTCATTAGACCCATTATAGAGTACAATGCCCCTTTTGATATATACCTCACAAGACATCTACAACAACTGGAAAGGCCGCAGAAATACCTCTCAAAGAGGATTACTAGCCTCAAACAGATGCCATATGCAGACCATCTCAAAACACTCTAGCTTTACTCCGTTGCATATCGCCTACTCAGAGGTGATCTCTGCCTAACATACAAAGCTATGTCAAACCCAGACATGCTCCACTTAAAGAAATCCCAATCCCTCCAAGCTACATACTCTAGGGACCTAAACCTTATCACGCCAAATAAACAGAACATGCTGGAGGGATAGATTCCTGTCCCACAGACTTCCCATACTCTGGAACAAACTACCTATCTATATCAACAAAGCTCCTCATTAGCACTCTTCAAGAAAAATCTTGATGATTGGATGGAAAATAGGAAATTCACCCCGGGGATCCCCTCTGTGGCTCTGCTTGACAGGGGCACATGAAAATAATTTTCTTGGGTGGCGAAAGCCAGGGTACCTTTTTGGCTAGGCTTATATAGGCCCTAGGGCCAATAGCCTAGTACCTACCTATGAAACTGTGAACCTATGAGCAAAGATGATATGCTTACCTACTCATGTAAAAACAAATGTTTTTATTGCTCTTGTAGCTATACATGAAAATATACACATTTAACTGAATGCATTAGTCCAACAGTTAGAGAGGTGTGTACATTTTTAAATGCAAAATCCTTGGAGGTAGTTATAGAATGTGGATTTTTGTACAAAGTGGACATTTTAGCTACACACTGTCACTGTTTTGATGGCTTCTATTTTGTCTATTTGTAGTCTAGTTTCTTTTCTTTCAATTGCATATCTTGATTCAGTGACACAAAGTTTACTTTTGTCGGGGCTAACACTGCCCCACCTGCCTTGATGAATTTTGCATAGCTTCTGGTGTAGATAAAAGTGACTTCAAGTCTTCTTAATAAATTATTATTCGATTACAGTATGCAGTAGAGAACTTGGCATGAGTTCTTTGAACTTCATCTATGAACCTTTGAAAAGTGACACAAGCTCCATGAAGTCAAATGGATAAGGCAGTATAATGAAAAGACATTCAAAATGGAGAATGTTGTCTTCTCTTTGACTTTAGGAGTATGTGGAATCTGACTCTACTCCTTGGTTAAATCTAGGATGGTCAAAATCCTTTCTTTACCTAGACTTTCTATGAGTTCATTCAGTCTGTTCTGCCATTTAGCTTAGAAAAATATATTTATTTCTCAGAAGGAACTCTTTCAGTTCTTGTTTCTGGACCTTAAACAATGTTTTGTCTATTTGAGTAGCAGGGATAGAAATCCCTGATACCACACTATTAGTATCTATTTCAGCTCCCAGGCTGACCACAGAAACTTATTTTCTCCTTAATCTTAACATATTTGTACTACCTATTCTGCTTTTCACTTTGCATTTTGTATTATTTTTGTAGTTTGCTTTGTTAATTATTTCTACCAACTCAGAGGGTCTTTGACCCCTAGGAGCCTATTTTCAGCAGAATACCCTAATTGTAATGATTTCTCTTCTGTTTTAACCTCCTTAAGTATGGCATTTCTATTATATGTCTTCTGTTTCATTTCCTTGTAACCTTTACATATGTTCCATAACCATTGGCATAGCAGTTTTTAATGTCATACATATTTGTAAAGTGTGATATCATACTATTAAAGGGGTTTTCTCATTCTCCTAAGTCCCATCTGTTCTGTCTAGAAAGCCTTAAGGAAGCCTATTGGATAGTAACTCAAATGAGGTAAACCCTCTTGCAGGCTGTTGTTACAGAAAAACACAGGCAGAGAAGTAACTGATTTCATGTTTTACCATTTTGTTCTGTGGCCATTTTTAACATAGACTTCAGTCTTACAAAAAGACTCCACTGTCCCATCAGTCTGAGGGTTGTACACTAAAGTTCTTAACTGTTTTTTTTTAAAACAGTCCACTAACCCATCAGACTGAGTGTGGTACACTGAAGACCTGAACTGTTTTTTTATAGTTATCTGGCTATTGAATTAGCTTTGGCCTTTTGCAGGGGTATCGTTTCAGGAAACTTAGTTTCATAATTAGTTATTGTCACTCGTCTTGTATAGCTAGTTAAGACTAAGAATCTCAGGTGTTTGTTTATATACTTCATTATATACAAACACATCAGGATTACTAGCAGCAAAATAAAATATAAACAAACTGACTGACTACTACACATGCATGCATGCTTACACCTCTGCAGTTCACTACAAAATGGCAGTCTTGCTTGCACATGCTCAGTATTTATATACACATGCTAGCTCACTGAAAGCTTCTTAAAGTTACATACACACTCTGATCCACATACTCCTTTTTTACTGATCTGTCTTGCAATGATAATGACATTTGAATAGGCATGCAAATTATACAGACAATAATGAATAAACAATATTCGTGTCCAAGTTGCCATGTATTTGGAACATGGTCTGGAAATGCGACCTGATCTTGTAACATTGCAGTTAGGACTGGGTTTAGAAACAGGGGCAGTCATTGGTAAATTATCTGCTTTAGGACTCTTGGGGGTATTCTCACAAACAGGGATATGTGCTGGAATGTCTTCTGGAACTAGAACATTGGATAAGTCACTCTGAGAACTAGACTCTTTATCACAGGCAAGATGCTGCAATACTGGCTCGGACACCAGTAATAAATGTTTCCAATTCCATCTAAGTTCTACTCCTTGCGATTCCACATTGTATGATCTCAGCTCTGGACATAAACTTTTCACAACTCCAGTCTGATCAAAACCTTTTGCTGTCTGCATCCTCACTATCTCCCCTTCATGTAATGGATTGAGTGGTTTGCTGGTCTTATCATAATAGGACTTCTGGGACAAATGCTTTTTCAGGAGTTGAGCTTTCACTGCTTTGTTGTTCTTAGCACATGGAACCTACAAATTGCTACTGATTGGTAGTGCAGTTCTGCTTTGTCTCAACATAAGTCTCTGGGCAGGCAAACCAAGATGATTATTGCAAGAAATGTTCTCTTTTAATAAAATAATGGGCCTCTTTTGATTTACAAAACCTTTGAAAATGATTCCACTTTTTACATCTGTGGCACTGCTGACCAAAAGCTGAACACTTTTCTCTTTTAGACTCATGATTTCCACCACAGTTATGACAGTTCACTATGAGGCTAGGTGAGGGCACGTGCTTTGAGTTTGGTGACTCACCTTTGTGCTTCACTGAGCAGGTCCACTTTACAGAACATGCCTTGGAATTTGCTAGAAAGGTTCTGGGTTTCATTGAAGTTGCACCTCCCTTGGGCCTGTATCTTTTAACCACATGCTGCATACTATCAGCATTAGCTTTATGGCAGCTCATTTCAAAGCAATTCTCATTTGTAAGCATATTTCTGTGCTTCTCTGTGAGCTTATATATTTGACAAATCTCTATGGCCTTATTCAAAGTTAAGTCACTGTCTCAAAGCAAAATATTTCTCACTGCATTATCTTTAATACCTTACACAAGCCTGTCTTTTATCAGATCATCCTTAAATCATCAAATCTGCACACTTTAACCTTATTTTTCAAGTCAGTCATATATGCACCAAATGTTTCCCCAGGCCTTTGATCTTTTGTGTAAAATAAGTGCCTTTCCATTGTAATATTCATTTGAGGGTTATACATTTCTCTAAATTTACAGTTTAAGCATTCTGAGTCTTCCCTTGTTTCAGCTGGTACCACTATATGGTGGTTTCTCCCTCCCCTGCATACACAGCAGGTGCATACACAAATTATTTTTCTCTTTCAATGGCTTTTGAACCAGCTAAATTAAGCAGAATAAATGTCTTTGTACATGTATCTTTGTCAGAAAATGCAGCCTGTATGAAAATATTGCATTATTGTTCAAACACTCCAATTTTCTGCAATATTACTATCAAATACAAATGGAACAGATCTGGGAAATCTGTCTGGCATGACAACAAATTATGCTTAAACACAATGCAAAATATGGCCCTTGTAATTATGTATAAGCATGCACACAGACCAGGTACTTGTAACAACATTCAAATGTACAATAAACTTTTCAGAAGACTGTACTTTGAGAAATATTCTTTGAAATAGCTGCATTTTGCAAAATAACTGCATTGTAATATGGCACAGACTTGCAAACACTTGGTGCACTTTGGATATATTGAATAGCTTTAGTTAATGTGAAAAAGTAGCACATAGTGAAAAAATACAGTTGTTTTCCATGTTTTATACATTTTATGTGATTTGGATATTATTTCAAACATTTTCATAACTATTTTGCATAGTTGTATCAATATGTCACAGTTTCATACATTTTGTTTAACTAGAAATTAATTTTGAGAGTTCTGAGTGCTTTATTTTATATCCGTTAAGTAAAAAAATAATTTAAGCAAGTTTTAGTACCTGGAATTTATTTCTGACCTGTTTTGTGAGTCATTTGAGCAGTAGGAATGATCCACTCCTGTATATTCATGCAACTTTAATGGAGTGCCTCATGATCTTGACTTTGGAACCCATTCTGACACCATGTCATTCGTCTTGTGTAGCTAGTTAAGATAAAGAGGCTTGGGTGTTTGTTTATATACTTTATTACATACAAACATGTCAGGATTACTAGCAGCATCATAAAATATAAATGAACTAATTAACTAACTGACTACACATACATGCGTGCTTACACTTCTGCAGCTCACTACAAAATGGCAGTCTTGGTTGCACATACTCAGTATTTATATAAACAGCCTAGCTCACTGGAAAGCATCTTAAAGGTACATACAAACTCTGATCTACAGTTATCACCAGATTGTACTGACAGACATTATCAGGCTTAACAATTGGACTTTCAAGATCCACCACAACCTGCTCAGATGGGATTCAGTAACAGGCATAGGTACTGGTGGACATTTGAACACAAAATCTGTTTCCATTTTTTAACATACTGGTCAAGCTGCTCAGAAGTTCTGAATGCCTTTCATTGCATGAGAACAATAAGCCCAATTTAAATGCTGCCATTTTTTTTGTCCTTATGTGCCCTTCTCAAAATATGGAGTGCCACTTTCATCACAACTGTTCTAAAAGAGATAGCAATTAACAGTTGGCCAAGTAATTCTTCTTATTTGCCTCATTTCTTAAGTCAAATTAAGGGTATTGGATAGGGACTGAACTGCTGATTTGTTCATTCTGCTATTCTGTGTATATTTGTTCAGGCCCTACTTAATCTACCATAGTGTTCTGTACTTTCTTAAAAATTGTACTGTTTATCTCCAAATCTGCCAAATCAGGAGCATGTTTATTATTACACATTGACATGAACTAAAGGGTGAAACCTATTCAACTATGAATACAGTATTGGTGTTTCTTCTTCTCTTACTACTTCCTTTACAAAAGGCAAATTGTGCCAGTTAAATTAATCTTTTATGTTTAGCAATTGTCTTATTTTTACCTCATTAACTTCTTTTTTATGTACCTGTTTCTGAGAGTCCTGTTTCTGACTAGCCTTTTCTTCCCTCATTGCAGAGTAAAACAAACCTATGACTCTGTACATGTTCTCTTTCTACTCATGGTGGGTTTATACCTGTGGGACTCCCCTTTCTGTCTCCACACAGACATCCTTCAGTCCTTTTGTGGTTGTAATCCTTTGTGAAGGCTCCATCCATGCACTTGGTGTTCTTCATTTTCATTTTCTGCACTGGATTCTTTCACTAAGCTAGCAAATGGGTTTTCATGGCAAAAATCAGTTATAGTTTTCTTTTAATATGTTATTTTTTCTATCCCATCCAACCAATGCCAGAGTCTGTTTCCATTTGTATTTTCTAAATGTAGGCCTTGTTCTTGATCAAATATGTTTGTTTTCAATGTTGATGAAGGGTCCTGCTGCCCACACTAGGCATATATTCTGATTACAAAGTACCTAACTGGCTCCCTATCCCTATAATTTCCATAGTGTCCTAATGTGAGAGAAGTATTTAGTAATCATGTTGTCAAGTGTTAAACTAGATACTAAGCTATATACTAAGCAAGAGGACATAGTACTACCCAAAAGAGTTTGAATTTCTACAGATGGTATATGATTCTTCTTGCTGTCTTCTTAATCATGTATCACTTCCTCCTTCTTCTTGCCATTTGCTTTATGTTTACAGCTATATGGTTCCTTAACGCATATGACCATGCACCCAGATTCTAGTGGCTCCTATGATTCCTTCCCATCCATCAGTACTGCACATTTGACTGTCTTGGTAGTGACACAGAGCCAATGTGCTGATTCCACTATTCTATTCACAGCCACCACCCCCCCAGTAAAACACATCTACAACCTTAATGTCACAACTAGCACCATGGCCTCTATCTGGAAATCATCCTTTGCCAAAACTGTACCAAAATATTGCAAATCCTCACCAGCTTCCCAATTCACTCACTTCCTATCTTTGGCAAAATCCTTGATAAAATCATTCAGCACCAACTCATCATGTACTTGACAAACACCACTTATTTTATTAGAAGCAGCATGACTTTTCAGCAGGTAGAAGTGCCTTGACTGTTATCTGGATACTCACTAATGTATCCTCACTAACATGGATAAAGGTAACCACAATAGGGAACTATTCATTATCCTTACCCTGGCCTTTGACCTGGTTTACCACTCTATCCTACTATACCACTTACAATGTATAATTGCAAGCCATGCATCTACCCAATGATTCACAGATTTCCTGAGCTACTGAGCTTTCATAGTTAAAATTGAGCCTTTCTTTTCAGATATAGCCTTTACTCTCTCAGGGATTCCCCAGAGCTCAATTCTTCCCCAATACATCAACAAGCTAGCTTCAGGTGCACCTTAAGTTAATCTACAGGATTTTAATGATTCTTCCTATAGATCCACTGCTTCTTCTAGTAAAGGTACATCGAGTCACCACTCCCAGCTTCAAAATCGACCTCTCTCTCTCTCTCTCGCTCTATCGATCTCTCTCTCTCTCTCTCTCTCTCTCTCTCTCTCTCTCTCTCTATATATATATATATATATATATATATATATATATATATCAATGAGGAAAATTATCTGCCATTGTGGGCTTCTCATGTCATTCTCATTAGCCTTGATATTACAGTTTTTTTACCATAGCATACTGACTATACGTGCAACTTTTTGTTTCTTATCGTAATTTGCAGTAAATCTTTTATAAGTGAAACAGACACTGTGTTGTGCTCTCTCCCTCTCTGTATATCTATCTATCTATCTATCTATCTATCTATCTATCTATCTATCTGTATATGCATATATCTGTTTACTATGATAAAGTTAGGTTTAATAATACTGAAATTGGTAATCCTGACTCGAATATACCTAAGATGACGGTATCAGCATGAAAGAATAAAACAATAATTAAGTATTCAATGTCTGTGCTGTTTTTGAACAAACTAGCATATAGATATTGTAGTTTTACAATACTGCAGCTGAATACCTCGTCTTTTCTTTGAAGCTGGAAAGATGATTATTTCCTGTAGTGGGTTCAGCATTTGACCTTTTTTCTCATATGCTTAAATACTCATATATCTTATTGTTCAATGCATATAGCAAAAAAATGGCACATTGTGGGCCAAATTGCTAAAGAGTTTCTCTCATTATAAATCTGCACTGATTCTAAAAATTCTGCTGTTTTTTAATTTTTCCAATTTTCTAGGTTTCTATTACCATGATGGGAATGGACCCCATTCCTAAGTCAAAGTACGATTAAAGTTCATGAAATTAGTATTGTTTCAATGTTTGATGTCAGCCAAAAGTGCTCTTCTCAGCACCTGCAATGTGCTTAGTAATGACTCCTTCTGCAGTTCATATGGAGTTACATAGATTAGTAACATATCTAAGTACAATTGTAGAGTCTTTTTTATAAGACCTGTTGCTCGTACTACTATTGAAACTGTCTGAGTATCTTACTTCCACATTGCTCTCGTTTCGGCCTGCAGATCCTGATATTTTATGACTTTGTGTCTCACTGTAGTCACTGGGTGTGGCAGTTTCAATATTCAATGCTACTCTTGCCTTCTATTCTTGGACCACTATATCCAGTTTTCTAGTATCTATCTTTTGAACTGTTGGTAATGCGTGATCCCACGTGATATAAACTTGCCAAAAAAACTGTGAACTATAATTTGAAAGGAGCTAGACTGAAGAATACTACAAAAGTTTGTTACTAATTCTTTTCAGGGACATCCATGTACGGAGGACAGAATAAGAACTTTGAGGCCACGAGGAAGAACCAGGTCAGACAATTCAATGGAAAGGTAGACATATATGATGCTAAAATATTTAACCTTTCTAGTCATGTTCTGACTGAGGCACAGACACGTATTTTAAGAATGGGACTTACTTTTATACCAGCTCGTAGACCTGATGTTTGTCGCATTATTTTGCATTTAAAAGAATACCTGTGTAAATTGAACTTGAAATACATTCTAAATGATGTACACATTAAGAATGATATAAGATATGTGAAGCCTTCCAGTTTCAACCCACAGTTAAATTATACGCTCAAAACTTTTGAGACTATTTGTGTAGAGAATATTAGGAATTTATTGGATAATAAGAAGGCAGACAAAAATACTTTAGTTTAACTGTTCAAGAAAAACAAGCAATGAATGAACTAATTAACAACAAGAGTTTGAGATTCATGAAGGCCGACAAGGGGGAAGGGTTAGTTATTATGGACCAACAGGCATATATAGAAGAAATTGAAACCATGTTAGGTAATGAAGCTAAATATTCTGTGGTCGATGGTAGTGACATCATTAAATGTTTCAAATATGTTCATGGATTTTAATTAGATAGTTTATTTAAAGGGAACATAAATGAACACGTTTATAACTTTTATAACATTGAAAACCCCTAGGTAGGGGTGTTATTTGGTATACCCAAATTACACAGTTGTTTAATCCACCCCCTTTTCAGCCTATAGTTTAAACACCCCAATATATAACTGAGGGGATTTCTTTAGTTGTTGATAACATCTTAAGCCCAATGGTTAAAAAATGGACTCATTTATTCAAGACTTATGGGACTTTTTGAACAAAGTTTGTGAATTTAGCAGTGTGTATTCCTGTCATTCAGAGGTGAACACAATGTGTACAATAGACATTTGCTCCCTATTTAATACTATCCCTCATAATGAGGGGATATAATAAGTAAGGTTGTTTTAAAGTAAATTCACTAAACTTCCTACTCGAGAAGTTACTTTTTTTGTAGTTTAGTGGAGGTTTTACTTGATAATAATTATTTTACATTCAATGGTAGGTACTATAAGCAAAAAAGAGGCGTGGCAATGGGGTCGGCTGCTGCCCCCTCTTTTGCAAATATAGTGCTAGGTTGGTGGGAATATGTAATATTAAAAGACATTGGAAAAAATTTTAAACTTTGTTTTTATAAGTGTTTTGTAGATGACTTATTTATTGTGATAGAAGGAAGTCATGTAGATTGTATAAGATTGTTAGAAGAACTTAATCACAAATCAGAATTTTTTAAATTTACCATTGGAGATTATGGACAGTTGGTTAATTATCTGGACATAATTCAATGGGATGACGAAAATCTTGAATTTCAGAGTACTATACATCGAAAAAATATTTATACTAATAGCTACTTACTTCACAATAGTAATCATCCTGGGTTTATTTAAAGGAATATTCCCAGGGGGCAATATATAAGGGCAATCCGTATGATTACTAATGAGGAGAAATTAAAGGAAGAATTTAATTTTATTAAAAATCTCTTTTTAAACAGAGGGTATTCTGAGTGTTTACTTAGAAATATAGAAGAAGAAATTAAATCCAAAAGAGATACATTATTCCCGCCAATTTTGACAGTTCCATTTATTAACAATTAAAATAGTAGGAAAGAAGACACAATTGATGACAAAGGGTTGACATGTAATTTGGATATGACAATTGATAGTGGAAGCATTCATTCCATTATCTCAGAAAACTGGAAGATTGTGAGAGGTGACAGGGAGGTGGTTGAAGTTTTAGGGGAAGGTCCTAAGTTTGTTTATAACAATCACAATAATTTAAAAAGCTTATTTCAGAAAAAAAGATCCTGTGAATTCCTTTAAACCTATAGAAGTTTCAAAAAATAAAAATTATGGTATGTCCAAGTATGGACAGTGTAACATCTGTAGATACATTAATGAGGGAACTTTTCTAATGTTAGACAATTCATTTACTACTATTTACATCAAAGGAATGTTTAATTGTCAAACAAAGGGTGTTGTTTACTTGTGTAGGTGTGCAGGTTGCCCAGCATTTTATGTTGGAATCACCACCAGAAGGCTAATGGATAGAATTAAAGAGCACTTATATTATATAAAATAGAAAGATCTTAAAAGTGCATTATATAGTTATAAGTGCTCCAACCATAAAAAATGTTGTTTTCAATTAAACTGGAACAAGTGGGCATTAGAGGAGGTGATTTAAAAAATATGCTTGAACAAATATAGGGCTTTTGGCAAATTAAGCTTGCAGCAGATAAACCACCAGGGTTAAACTACACTGTTAACATCAAGTGTTTCCTAGAGTAGAAGAATTTATGTGAATAGGCTTTGTTTATAATTTCTAGTAGGGTGATTTGTTACTAATTGCTTTATTACAGTGTTAATTGGGATGTGTTTTTATTCAAAGTATTATGTGCTGTGATTTTATTCTAAGGAAGTCTTTTAGACGAAAGCGGCTTATAAACTGAGTGGACGCTATTATTTGTTGATTCATTATTTGACTCTGATATGAGGTTGAAATGGGAAACTAGTCACCTCTTCGGATAAACGCTCACACGCCAGGCAAAGATAAAGTAAAAACTGAACAAAAAAAGCTGGCTTTGAGCGAGGCAAACAGTTAACTTCAGTATGATTTCCAGCTCCCAGCAAGAAACACTTCGATACTCTAGTATGCAAATAACTCTCCGGTTCAGTAATAGATGAATATTCTTTAATAATATGAACAAATTCAATCAGACAAGCGCTTTCGCTATAATTAGCTTCCTCAGGTCTATATGGAATGACATAAAAGCTGTTATTTATATATACAAATCCTACTATCAATTAAACAAATCATTTTACATTTAAAAGGGAAATGCTTAAAATCAAACATACTTATTCAGAGTATTCCTGCAATGCATGTATAACATATATACTAGTTAAAAAATTCTATTCAAAATAGTGTTATTATAAAAAGTAATTAAATATTACATTAGTAAATATGTATATATATGCTCAAATTTATGTATGTTAATATAATAATAATAATAACAAAATACATTGCTGATGACATCTTATAATTCATATATATGGATCAACAATGATGCATATTAACAATGATGCATATTAACAAGGTATATACATATTGTTAATATGCATCATTTATCATATTTAATTACTTTTTATAATAACACTATTTTGAATAGAATTTTTAAACTAGTATATATGTTATACATGCATTGCAGGAATACTCTGAATAAGTATGTTTGATTTTAAGCATTTCCCTTTTAAATGTAAAATGATTTGTTTAATTGATAGTAGGATTTGTATATATAAATAACAGCTTTTATGTCATTCCATATAGACCTGAGGAAGCTAATTATAGCAAAAGCGCTTGTCTGATTGAATTTGTTCATATTATTAAAGAATATTCATCTATTACTGAACCGGAGAGTTATTTGCATACTAGAGTATCGAAGTGTTTCTTGCTGGGAGCTGGAAATCATACTGAAGTTAACTGTTTGCCTCGCTCAAAGCCAGCTTTTTTTGTTCTGATATGAGGTTGTTTGTCTGGTGTTTTATTTTCATTATTGCCTTTGGTTTGAGGTTTTATTCACATTTGTTTGTGTTTTATTGCTGATCTTTCATCACTTCACATGTATTTATACACATGCTCTTGCTCAGGTTCTTTTATATCACATTCTTGTCCCAAACTGATGTTTTCCTGGTGTTGCAGTTTTCTTGCTTTAAAGGTTGCTTTTGCACATTTATCAAGACCAAATGACATTCTTATATCATCTGAAAAGGTTTTGACAACTTGCAGTTGTACTTTCAGTTCCTCATCTGATGAGCTATATAGTTTTAAATCATCGACAAAGAGAAAATGGGAAGCATTTACACTGTGTTGTTTTCTAGGAGACAAATTATACCCATGGCCTAATCTGTTAAGTAAACAGCTTAATGGGTTAAGGGCAAGGCAGAATAGCAGAGGTGACAGAGAGTCATGCTAGAATATCCCCCTTTGGATTTTTATCCTTGGGAATAATAATTTGTCCTTTATCATGGCTTAATTGCAAAGTGGTCTGCCACTGTTTCATGGTCACTATAATATAGTCGATCAGTGTAGGGTATATCTTACACATTTTTAAGCAGTCTTTTATCCATGAATGTGGGAGACTATCAAATGCTTTTTTGTAGTCAATCCATGCCATACTTAGATTCTTCCCTTTTTTACAGTTCTCCACTATGACTTTATTTAACAACAAATGATCCTTTGTTCCATATGACTTTCCTTTATTGCCCTTTTGTTCTACTGCCATAATTGAGTTTTCTTCTAAATGACTATAAACTCTGTTGGCATCAATATAGTTTATATGTCGTCGGAAGGCAAGTTATTGGTCTATAATTTTTAGGGTAGCTTACAGGTTCACTGTTAAGCAGGAGCATTGTTTTTCCTGTTGTTAACAAGGTTGGCGTCTGTTCAGGGTGTACATATAAATAGTTCTTACTCATGGCTAAATCTTCATGCAAAGATGTTAATACTTTCAGCCAAAATTAGGTACTGCATCTGGGCCTGGTGTTTTCCAATTAGAGGCTTTTCTTAACTTTATTTTAATCTCTCTGGCTGTTACTTCATCCCATTTCATATCCTGTACCTTTAGCCCACTTATTCTTTCTTTAACTTCTTTTATCCATTTAGCATTTTTGTTATGTTCCACAGGATCTTCATAGATACTTCTCCAAAATGTATCTATTTCTTCTCTTTTTAGTGGTCTTTCAATTCCTTTTACCTTATTTCCCAATTCTCTATAAGACTTTTTTGAATCATCAATAAATTTTTTTTTGTACTTTTCCTTTATATTTATCTTCGTATCTTCTAAGTCTTCCCACCTGTGCTGACATTTTTAGTTTGTTATTTGTGATAGTGCATGATAGATCCGCATTGCTTTTATCGCATCTATCTTTCTTAGTATTTTTGTTGATCTGTTCCCTCTTATATAGTCTTCTAACAGTGACACTTCTGCTGGCAGTGTAAGGGACTTAATTTGGTGTAAGGTTTATCTATAAATAGGTCACTTACACTGAGGCCAAGTCTTCTGGAATAAGGCCCTTTAGACTTTACTGTAGTAAAGGTCAAGTGTTCAGAAAACTGGTAAAGTAGTCAAAATATCTTAAAGTGTTTTGGTTAAGCCCAGAAGCAAGTTTAAGTAGCAAAGCTTTGGAATTAGATGTGAGCAACTTATTATTTGCAGTTCCAAATTATACAGTTTTTCATGCAAAAAGTGTGTTTTTTTAATTTTATTTTGTTGATAAGGGCAGCTCCCTGATGTTTTTTTTAGTAGTGAAAATCCCTGCCATGACATCCTGAAACCCCGAAGCCGCAATACCTCACTACCTATATTAATGTACAGGTTACTTTGTTTCTATGTTAAATGCATCAGAAGATGTTTTGTACTTCCTTGGAAGAGAGGTTATTAACCATTTCTTGCAGGTGGAACATCTTGAATTAAAATTAACACAAGGTGAAACCACAATGTAAGTGAGAAATTGCACCTCTAAGGAGGGTAAGTTGGTTTAATATATCAAAACTGCTTTACATTTGTATGTAAATCATTGTCTGATACTTACTATGACATCATTCTGTGTGTGTACTTAAAAAGAAAATTTGATTAAACACAAACTAAAAACTCAAACAACACAGACTATATATAATATACATATACATATATATAAATATATACATATATGGATTCACTTCAGAAGCTTGAAATACTGAAATCTCGAATTTCAGTATCTCGAGCCCAAGAAGTAAAATCCACAAAACAACGAAAACTAAAGTTTTGAATTTTGTGGTTTTACTACACACACACACACACACACACACACACACACACACACACACACACACACACACACACACACACACACACACACACACACACACACACACACACACACACACACACACACACACACACACACACACATACATATACACACCATCCACCACACAAACACACACAATCACTCTGCTACATGAAAGCAAGTAAGCCCCTCTGCACCCTCCCATATGGTGGGCTGTGCCACCCACACCCCCCCACTTAAATATTCTCACTCTGAGGTCGCACTACATACAAACACACACACAAAACACCACCACACAAGCTACTTTCTCTTTGCGCACACACATCATAGCAACAAAACACACTGACACACACCACAGCCCCTACCCAAACCCCTTAACACACTCACACTTACCTGAATACATAACCACAGCAGAACTTTAGAAGTGTGAAATTCAAAACCTCCGTTATTCGAGGTTTTGAATTTCGCGCTTCTAAACTTTCACTATTATGTGGAGTCGGCTTCTTGGGCTGGAAATACTGAAATTCGAGATTTCAGTATTTCGAGCTTCTGAACAGAACCCACACACACACACATATATATATATATATATATATATATATATATATATATATATATATATATACATTTTTTTTTTAATCATTTGTAATTTGTTGATCTTCCATGCTGTCCAACAATCAAATGCACAGTTCTGTTGAGGAAAATGGCTCATAGATATAATCATGTCATAAATACTTAAAATTCATATCACATGAGAAATAGCATTCAACAGAATATGGGCAGTTATGGAATGCATGCCAGTCAATAATACACATCCAGAACAGCACTAACAATGCATATGTTACACATTCCCTTTCTGTTATGTATATTTTGTGAGTGTACCTTGTCTGGGCTATCAGCATAAATGCTTTAAAAACAGAATGCATATGTAATGCAATGAAGTTTGATAACCATTTTAGACAGCGCCACTTCACTTCAAAATATCCTGTGAAGTAGAACTAAATATGCCTTAAAGTGTACTTTGCAATGTGGTTGTTAAACACACTAGAGTTATACAACAGCTCCTCTGTAACAGAAAATGCAAAATGCTACCTTAAGTATTTTAATTTTAAGGGTTTGCAATGTATTACCCCAACAGGAGCACTGGGGGAAAATGCATAAGTGTGGATTACTTCAGAAGCTGCAGTGCTGTGCTGTACTGTACACTAGGCCATGGCAGAGAAATCATCTCTCCTTTCATGAAGCCTTGTAAAACTTTTCTTTTTCAAAAAGCAGCCAATGTTTTGGAGATTATGCCAGTAATACTTTTATTCTGTTGTACATATCACTACTATGATTCTGTTCATACTGTATACTTCAAATAATGTCTGCTACACAAAATCTCATTCTAGTAAGGGTTTTAAATCTTCTGTGGCAACCTAGTACACAGTTTTGACTGCTTGGAAAATCATACGTACAAGTATGTCAGTGATCCTAAACATTAATTTCAAATAAAGATGCACATCTTGCACTCTTCGCATTTCATAAGTTCATAGCTGTGTACTAGGCTAAAGATCCTGGGGCCTT
>NC_056727.1:1018662048-1018687048 GCF_019279795.1 Protopterus annectens
GCAACTATAACTGTAAGTCCAAGTTTGTTGTATACTTAGTATTATGTAATTCCTGTGATGGATTTTATATTGGAAGAACAATACGTAGCTTCCACCGTAGTATTTATGAACATCTTAGGGCAGTTGAAAAGCTAGATTTGACTAATGCCTTAGCAAGACATGTGGGGTTTAGTTTTATTATTATTGACCAAGTACCAAATGCAGATAAAAGATGGGATGCAGAAGAAGATTTGAATTGGAAAGAATAAGAGGGGCAAGTAAGGTTAAACACAGATGCAGACCCAGGCATGAATGAGAAAGAAAATTTCAAAGTAGTTTTATGTAAGAAAGGGTTAAAACACTGTTAATGTTTTAATCATGTGACTTAATTATCATATAAATGTGAGGTTTGTATTTGGTGCAACCAGGTATGAAAAAGTTCTAAAGTCATACATTCTCTTACTTTTATGTAGTATGTAATTTGTAATCAGTATGTACTATTCATCAGTTATTTTTTATTTACTGGTTAGTATAACTACTGGAATTTGTAAATACTTATGCAGAACATCATATTCAACATTGACATGTTTGACATTTTCTGGTAAAATACACACAGCACCTTGCATTTGAATGAAACAAGTATCACATGTTTTTGTCTTATGTAATGTTTACTCAATTTTTACTATTACTTATTTAAAATGACTTAATGTTCTCTGTTAAGGTACTGCACATCAGATTATTATTATTTTTTTGTCATGCACAGTAAGTGTCCTCAGAAGCATAAATCATCCTTTGTGCAGTGCTGAGAGTGAAGTGGCAACAGTGCTAGTTTACGTGGCAGGATACTCATGTAATCTTTTTTCTTATTTTTTAAGGAGTGTTTCTCTTAATAAAGTGCAGTACTTGTTTTACGTTCCCAGTATTTCTCAGTTATAACATTGATAATGAATAGACCATTAATGGTGTAATTAAGTGCAGTCTGAATGTTATGATGTTCACCTATCTTTCCAGATATTTCCTTTAATTGTAAGCAGTACCATTATCGAAATGAAATGCATGCAGATGCAAAGTATCTTAATATTTGGTTACATTCTGTACTCAAATATTCTGCTATTTTTTCATAATTTATAGCCTTTCAAGATAAACATTGACATCTCTGTATAAAAGTCAAATTATATGCATCAGAAATGTCTAGCTAGTACTCAAGTATTTCAAGGTCAAATGTGTCATGTGCAGCATCTCCTAATGATAGGATAGGTGAAGGTGCATGTGATCTTGAGGAGGAGCTGTTACTGTGAGCTGGATGGTGACTTGATGTGATGTTATGACCTACTTGATGCAAGTGATCCTGCAGACACTGATCTCACAGTGCTATGGGACAATGACCTTAAATGTGAGGTCCTGCTATGTGTAGAAGAAAGCTGACAGGGCCTGCATGAAATGTATTGTGTTTGTTTTCCCATACTATTTCATCTGTCTTCTTGAGAACCAGTTATAGTGTGATGTGGTATGTTCCCACATATTGTCACAGTACCCTGTCCTCTTGTCCTTCCAAAACTGACTCCTCTTTGAATTTTTTAAGTCCTCAGTAGTGTATGAATGAAGACAGGCATGGATGCTTGGTGCACCATACATCATGCCATGATCCCTAACCTCTAAATTTTCATGTAGTGCTGGAAATCCTCACATATGCCCTGGAGTATTTTGGCCAGTTTCTGGGGCAGTGACACAGCAGTGTCATGGCACATTTCCTACTTGGGAGCTAATGCTTTGTGTTTAATGAGGTAGCTGTGACATATTTCTGGTCTTAGCACCCCTTTGTAATGGTGTTACTGTAGACACTGTTATTTTTTAATTTCTGCCAGCATCCAGAAGGTGTTGCTGTGGGTATGGAAATACTGGTATAGAGTTGCATGTTTTTCCTCCCTGTACAAACTATAATTTAGTATCACTTCTTGATTTTGTAATCCAGTATCACTTCCTGCAGAGTTACTAATATACTGTGACGTGTGAGGTCCTGCCATTAAACTTGGTGACTGCATGCCACTTTGAGTTGGATTTAAGACACTTGGCATCAAAAATAAATAGTTTACAGAGGGGTAATTTGAACATATCAACACAACAAAGAGACCTTATCCAGACCTTAAGAAATTGCAATATTAGGGTTATGAAACCCGATAAAGGGAATGGTTTAATTTTTATGGAACAACATGTTTACGTGAACAGCATGTTAACTCACCTAACATTGGGTCCATACCAGGAGGTCAGTATCAACGAAGTCAACATTGCATACAGTAAGGTTAAAAACACCATAGAAGATTTACTAATTGAGAATTCCATTGATATTGAATTGCACACGTATTTAAGTATGCCATCTCCTAAATTACCATCTTTATTTGGTGTGCCCAAAATTCATAAATCAGAACAGGACCCACCTTTTAGACCTATTGTTGATGGGAGAGGGTCGATCCTTAGTGCTGCAGCTTCTTATATAGACACCTTATTAAAACCATTGATTACTAATGAGAAGCAAATCTGTAAGGATTCTTGGAGCTTTTTGAGAAACATTAACAACATTCCATTTAATCCTGAGTTCATTTTCCTTACAGTAGATGTAAAAGATCTATACACAGTTATACCCCACGACATAGGCCTAGAGTGGATTAGGGAATTCATGTTTGACAGGAAAGTTGATAACAACACCATCTGCACAGTAGAGACCCTCCTTGAGTTAATTCTTAAATGTAACTTCTTTAAGTTTGAAGGTCGAATGTACTTACAGACATCTGGTGTGGCAATGGGCTCCCCCTGTGGAGGGGCTTACGCCAACTGCATAATGGCCCATTGGGAGAATTCCCTCCTATTTCATGACCCAACCTTCCAAAGGCATGTCGCCTGGTACACTAGGTACCTGGACGACATGTTCTTTTTGTGGAAAGGCCCCCTTGATGATATTCCATCTTTTATCGCTTCCATGTCTCACATGACTAACTTTTTGGAATTTACCTATGAAAGTAACCCCTCAAGTATCAACTTCTTAGATATATGGTTACACAAGGATGAACAAAATTTAAGATTTAAAAGCACTATTTATCGGAAACCTACACATTCTAACGTTTTTTTACATTTCTCCAGCAGTCACCCGTACCACCAAAAGAAAGCTGTAGTAAAAGGGCAAATGGTACGGGCAGCTAGGATGGTAACTGAAGAAAAAGACTTCCTAGATGAATGTGTTAAGCTTTCCAACATGTTTCACAATAGAGGTTATCCTTGTAAGATGGTAGGGGAGATAATGCAAGAAGTAGTACAGAAACGGAATATAGGGCATTTTAGTCCTATATTAAACACTGAAGTACAACTTCGTTCTGCAAACAGGCAACTTGAAGGTGAACATTGTGTTCGTGTAATCCAACATGAATCACAGTGTAACCTAAAGTTCCTGTGCACCTTCTCCATAGACCATAAATTCATTCGCGACATCTTATGCAAGAATTGGGTTATACTTTCAAGGGACAGAAACTTCAATGGAAAATTTGGGGGCCCTCCATCTATTACATTCAGAAGAGGGGTCAACTTGAAAAACTTGTTAGAAACTGGCAAATCTACCTTACGTACACACAATTTTGGCATGACAAAATGTGGGTTTTGCACTCAATGTAAGTTCATAAAAGAAGGGTATTTTGTGAACATTAATAACATTGAGTACAAAATTAGGGGTAAATTCAACTGTAACACCAAAGCGATAGTGTATGTGGCAACTTGCTCAGATTGCCACGCTTTCTATATAGGAAAATCAGAGCGTAAGCTTAAACAACGTATATATGAACACTGTTACGCTATTAATAAGAAAAACGAGACAAATGCACTAGCTTGCCACATTATTGAACACCCAACACATAAATTTAAATTCACAGTGTTAAAGCAGGTAGACCACACTCCATATATTGGCCCCTGGCAAATCCACCTAGAGATGGAGGAATTATTTTGGCAAATTAGAACTGCAGCTGGTGATACACCAGGGTTAAACGAACAAACATCTATTGCTTGTGTCCTGAAAAAATTGGCCTTGAAAAGATAGGTTATTTTCAATTTATGAATTAACCTTATAAGAATGTGTTTAATGCACTCCTGTTGTTGTTGCTGACATTGTGTTTAGAATGTAATAATTTTGATTACTTTACTATGGGCTGGCATTAGATTTACTTGATGTGTTTTAAAAATATATATATACATACATCTTTCAGTATGTGGATTTTTATGAATTAAGCCTAATTTAGTTTAACTTCCAATGTTTTACTTAATAAGTTTGTGTATTTAACACACATATTTTTAAATAATACTTATCGGGCATTTAAACAGTACTTAAGTAACTGCCTCTAGAAATGCACTTATAAAGCACTGACAATAATGCTTAGAAGCACTGAGTAAACAATGTTACTAGGTGAAAAAGGCTTGGTAACGCTTACCACTCCATAGACATGCCCCTTTTAAAATTTGATGCTTCTTGTTTGTATATTTTTATTGTTCAATTGCTTAATAGCATTACCAATTAATTAATGACTGAAGATTTTAAATATGAGTTGCTGCCTGGAAGTTTGTTTTGAATTAATTCATTTGTTTGTTACTCTGAAGAAGGAGGGGCACAGGTCCTTCCGAAAGCGCTTAGTTTATTAAATCGTATTTTCAAACTTATTGGGAGTTTGCATCTGTTCTACAGCGTTTTGCTCACAGTTTTATTCGCCATACTTGTGTTTTCTTACTGCATGCCACTTTCTTCAGGCTGTCTCATAAATATAGCTATGCTATCATCATATTCATCTTCATTAGCCATTCTGCTGAATATATCCTCTAAATGTATCGGTATAGTGGAACTGTTTGTTTCTGCTGCTGACCCAGTAAATAATTAACTGAATACATTACTCCTCAAGTACTGGTATACACTACTTGTATGCTATGGAAGGAGGTATAGAGGACACTTACAATGCAAATTCTGTCCAATGCCATTATGTCCAGAAGTAGATGATTCACCTGTTACTAGTAATCATCATGTGTTCTATGTAATCATTCCATTTCAGCATTCAAGTCTGTATATAAATATGTTACTGTTGTCAAACTGCCTTCCTGAGCAGATGTCAGTTGCTGCTGCAGATGTGGGTAACAGACAGTGTCCACACCTCCTCTGATTATGTCAGTGCCATAAACATCTGTATCACATTCATCCCCATGAATGGAGAGGAGGGACCCTCATCAGGTATTAATGGAATTAGTGTATGAGGTCCCCTCCTACTACTGATACAGGCAATTGCATGCTTCCTTACCTTTGCTCTGGCACATCTTATTTTATCAATGCCGCTCTTCTAGTACTGTGTTAATGTCCTGTTCCTTCCACTTGTGCCATTTATATCCATAGCAACTTGTTCCAGGCCTTTGCCCTTGTCACTTGTTTATATTCTCCTTTTCCAAACAGGCATTTGCCATATGTTTGAAGGACTGCCATCATGATGCAGTTCTCCTTGTGGCCAAAACTGTCCTTTCTTTGTCTGGAACTCTGATGTTGCCTCATTCATTTACATTAAACAACATGGCAAAGTCACATACCGAAACTTTTGACCCACTCATCAGCTAAACAACACAGCAATGAAATCATCACAAACAAATCAAAGATCTGAATATAAAAGCAGGTTTTGTGATACACCACCCATATTTATATAAACATGCAAAATCCCATCCAGCAAGTTAGTCATGTTGTAATAATTTGTTCAGAATCGTCAACAGTTTCATAGTACTATTGCAAGCACTTAGCTAATACACTTATATCCTTTCCTTAACACTTTCCTGTATTTTTTTCTGTCATTTTACATTCAAAAGTAACAGTTAGAAATCCCCCAGTAAAGCAGCATGCATCTTGACACAACAATACTTTGATGAAAATGCAGTACTTCAAACTACAAGCATTGCAAAATATGTACTTGTTTCCTGTGTAGCATAATCACTAAAGGCCACTAAAATGAATTTAAAAATATATATATATATATCTTTCATGTTGCCATTATGACTTCTTCCATATACTTTTCTAGAGCTGCTGTCAGGAATTCCCATTCACAAATGACACACATTTCATAGGTATTTACATGAATCATCTCAGTCTAACCATCAAATCAAAAAAGGCACAATTCTTCTAGTAAACAGTTATCAAACATCAATATAAACCACGTCTTAATAACTTCAAACATTTTTGCTATTTATTTCTTACTTGGCCAATTTTGCAGTTTCCTCTGAACTGACTGCAAGTTAATATGGTGATCTTAAAATTAGTTGTGTAAATGCAGGGTCATTTACGTGTATGGAATGCTGATTAGGCATCACTTATCTCTCTGAATCTCACTAATATGCGAGTCTGTAACTTTACAAATCTGTGTAACCAGCTCTTAGATACTTGCAAATATATTGTGCTAAGCTGTGGAGAAATCAGTAGAACTTAGCTGTACCTGTAAATGGGCAAACAGCCCTAGTAATTATGCAATGCACCTACAATTAGAAAAGGGAAGGTGAAGTCAAATATGGTTGAGTTTGCATAATCCTGAAGCATGATCCATGCCCATCCAGCGTACTGTAATACACCTCATCACCTCAAATGATTTAATACTTAATATATCTTCATAAAGACAAACTCAATAAAATTAATTTATACAGTGAAAAAAGGTATGAATACCACTCTATACCTGTTAGAACACTGCCATTCAATATACCTGGACAGAGTATTGTAACAACAGTCTCATTGTTATATATTCAAGCTATTGAAATAAGCAAAGCTCTCCACACTACATGTTTTAATCTCCAGCACAGCATACTCCACCCCCCACCTACCACCATCCTCATGTCCTGGATCAATTTACACAATTTAGTATGAATACCACCTCTTGTCACTCATGAAAAGAGGCCACTGGCCTAATGGGAATAACCTAGGCAATAAAGCATAGCTGAAATAAAAAAATATACAGTAAGATATCCAATGTGTTCATAAGACATTAAAAATACTGTTGTGCATTCATGTATTCAAGGACATAATCAGATGGCTGGAGTCTGCCTTTATGTTTGAATGTGTTGTAATCTCTCTTTTTCATGATTATGTTTTACTGTACATAGCTAATGTTTGTTTACGACATGATGCATAGTAAAGAAATCCAAGCCTGAATTGCTGACAATAGTACATTCAGAAGTGCATCAGTCTTGCAAGCCATGCCTGAAGATTAAACAGCTAACAGAAGAATGTTGATAGTCAGGTTTTTAAAAAAAATCACTCATATATTTCTAGACCTTGAGTAGCAAGCATATCAATTTCTTAAAAAAAAATCCTTATTTACACTTCAGATAATTTTATCACAGATTCAAACAATTCAAATTGAATAAAACATTAACAGCTGCATGATTTGTAAATTGCATAGACACATTTGTTTTCAATACATGAAAAAGTACAAAAAGGTTTAAGCACTTGTGTTTTTACACAGTAACTTTAGTTACTTTATGCTTTGCCACAAGTGGGCATTTTTTAACCCCTTTACACTTATTTATACAACGCAAATATCTTGAGATTACTGAAACAGCATATCTGTGAATAACAGCTATGCAAGTGCAAACCTAAGGACAATGAGTGCCCCCATAATCTTATCTGTAATTCCTGCAAATTAATTTAAAAAATAGCATGATAAAATCTATTTAAATTTTTGATTATGATAACCATATACAAGACAGCTACCTCTGCCAATAGCCAATGTTCTGTGAGACAAAATTACTTGTAAACCTCCTGAAAACTCTCAGTTCACATGCCCTTTCTGTCAGACACAACTATAAAGCCACAATTTTCTTTTCAGATTTATGTATCATGAGCCATTCATTAGAAAAATGTCACCATTCTCCATGTCTGTTACTTTACAAATAAATCTATCAAAAAAATCTCCTTACAGGGTTCTGATTAGGCTAGTGTTACCCCCCACTAGAAACAAAACAAATATTTAGAACTATAAAGCACTGAAATATAAGAAAAATACGATAAAATACAAAAAGTATTAGCTGGATAAATGGAGCATACAACAGTCTACAGAATGATATTAATGGTCATAGTGGAGATGGCTACAGTTCTGCAAAACTTAATTAAATAATGCCTTTAATTGGATTTGTCATAAATAGTTGATTTTTTTTGTGCTGCAATGGGTATTTATCCTCCACTCTGAAATGCAGAAATCACCAAAATTAGTTATAATAGCAGTAGGGGTGCACAGTACATGGGCTGAACTTCCTTTGATGAAGAGAGAGTAGGATGCAGCCATACATTAAAATACTTATGTAATTCTTGGCCAAGTAGATCTGTATTTTTCAACACAAGTTCATTCAACCAAACATCTTGCAGAAAAATGGCATGGCTCCTTCACTGTGTATTGTTTTGATTTCAACAGTCATAAAGAAACTAATCCAGACAAAGTATCATGCATGATAAATACACTACTACATATCCACCACTATTTATGGTACATTTTTCTAATGCTTACATGTTTATGCCATACTGATTCATACAGTCATAAAAGAAAACATCTATCCATATATTAATTTTCAAGTTTAGAAATTTTAATTTAAATATTTTCATTTATATCAGTAGTGGTCAACGTATTCATAAAAAAATAACTTATAAACTGAAACTGCTTAAGTTATATAGCAATCCCAGCAGCTCTGATTCTTTGATGGTTATTGCACTGCACTGTGCTAATTAACACAGGTGATGGCCGTGAAGACGATGTGGGTGATTGCACTGTGCTAATTAGCACAGGTGGTGGCCATGCAAAGAATGTGTGTGATTGCACTGTGCTAATTAGCACAGGTGATGGCCATACAGAGGATGTAGGTGACTGCACAGTACTAATTAGCACAGGTGGTGGCCATGCAGAGGATGTGGGTGATTCTAAGACATAGTCAGTGTGGCTGAGCTATGGTCAAAAAAGTGAGGTATGCAGTGTAAACAAATGAGCCACATTAGCTATGGAAACATGAAAACCCAAAATGCTGGAATGATTCAGAATGCAGCCATACAGGGCTGTGCATTCCCATTTTGAACATCATGATTTGTGGTGCATAGCAGGAACTCTATTAGAAATACCAACAGGAATATTATAACAACATTTGTTTGGAGTCACCGTTAGAGGCAGTGCCCACAGTGTTATGTGTTGTACTGATCTGCACCACTACAGGCGGCACAGACAGTGTCCAACAAACTACCATTTCACAGGCCAACAGTCTGTGTATTGTTTCCAAGTGGACAGTGAAACTATAAACAGATATAGTCAAGTTGTATTGGCTACAAGCAGAATTGAACAGAATACACAATATGACCATTCCTGGAGATACAAAAATGTGCATAGCATAAACCACCTTAACTGCAGAAATATTCCAGTGAACTACAGGGACACATTAGGAGTATCAAAAGCCAACAGCCTTGTGAATCCTAAACCAATTCTCAACATTATGCTACAACATGTGAAGGACTATATCTGTTTCTCAGGAAAAAAATAATATCCATCATGTAGTTATTTTATGACATAGCCAATTTTCCTGATGTACTGAAAGCCATAGATTGTTTGCATGCTCCTATCAAGGCCCCACCTGGTCTAGAGAGCCTGTGATTCATTGACTAGAAGTGCTTCCATTCCTCTGACTGCTAGGTGATATGTAACTCCCAGGACATTATTTGTAAAGTGTCTGTGTTCCATCCATGCAGTTCAAATGATTCACACATTTAGCACATGTTCAAACTAAACCCATGCTTCCTACTAGACTTCCAGTAGGGTCACCTTGTTGGTTGACTGATAACCCTGAAATGTAGACAGGCAAATCCATACAGTTGCAATGCACAAAAGAAGTAGGCCTCAGGTAATATGTTATGCAAGTGATAAGTAAAATGTATGTTGTATTGTATTAAATTAATTGACAGTAATAAATGTTGAATATTGAAGCTCTCAACCAGAGTGGGCACAGAAACAAGTGCTAACATGAGTTTAGAAGGTGGAACAAGGAGGAGAAGTCCATCTGTTTACTCCTGTGGTCCTCAACATCCCCATTTTGCAATTTTCTGGTCTCGTTATTACTTATTGAAAATAGTAGCAATTGCAGATACAATAGTAAATATATATATATATATATATATATATATATATATATATATATATATATATATATATATATATATATATATATATATATATATATATATATATATATATATACAATATAATATTATTTCTTTCTCATTGCTGAATTTTCCCAGTATCATTGCACTGAATCCAGAAGCTGCCACGGTGGTGCAACAGTAGCATTGTTGCCTCACAGCAAGAGGTTCTCTCGTTCGATTCTCAGCTGGAGTACCTTCTGTGTGGAGTCTGCATGTCCTCCCTGTGGTCGAGTGGCGTTCGAACGACATGCATGAATGGGCGTGCCTTTGTTGAAGGTTGGGCATTGGGCTGGTACCTCGGCACTGTAAAAATCTACTGCCAATCTTTAGTGGACCAGAGTTCCACTGTGGCGACCCCTAACCGAGAAAAGCCAAAAGAAGAAGAATCATTGCACTCAATCCATCAGTTCTACCATTGTTCATTTTTTTTTTCAAAATATATAGCTGTTGGGCTATCACTTCTAGGGTTAATAATATCCTCAATCCTACAACTGTATCCTTATTTTAAACGTCCTAATGATTCCCCAACACAGTATTGGTTACAGAAGTATTTGAATGCATATGTCACAGTATATTACTCTTGCAAGAAAACTCCCCTATAGCCGAGAAATCAACACCACTAACGCTTTAAAAAGTAGTAGTAGAGACAAAATCACAACAAACACATTGGCAGATACCCTCAAAGTTAAAGTTCCTTGCTGATGTTAAATGTTGATCTTAACAAAGTGGATATTTATTCATCATTTGTTTGCAGGGAAAGTCCATCTGGACAAAAAAGTCAATTTTCAGAGGAGGCCTGGAGAGAAAAGCTCCACAATAACAGTTTATACAGATACAAGTTACAAATACTTATGTACTAGCTAATCACATATGTATTTTCCTTAGCTATAGAAATTAACAAATTTCATATGTAAGCATTGCTGTAGAGTTTCATATTAAACTCCACATTTCAAACAGTCTCTAAATACATATGTAGTGTGGAATGTCAGACCTCTAGAAGCTTACACACATCTTTGCACTCCAGAGAATTTTCTAAAAAATAAACTTAAAAAGCATAAGATAAATGAATGCAAATATTTTGTGAACAATAAAAGCTATTTATCACTAAGAAGTATTCTTTGCAGTGATGATAGTCAGTGAATACATAGTTTTTCCATAAATACTATAATATATTATAATACCTATAGATCTAGAATTATATTTTTTGTTAAACTTTCACAAATTGTTGTGTATTGGAAACTATGCTACCTAGACATATATTGCTAGAATGCTTCTGTTTACCAGATATAAACTTTTAAATGACAGCAAGAAATTCCCCATTTTAGTGCATGTTTATTGCTATATTTTTAGAATTATGAAAGCATATGCTTAACTGCATAAATAACAATATACATGATACTGAATATCTCTCAAGATGTACAAACTTACATTAATTGCAAATATCAATGGCAGTTCTCTTCAACAACATCTAAGGTTTCAGTTGATCCCGTGCAATAGTTTGTAAGTCACTATGTTTTTGAAGTATTAAGTACATATGGAAATATTCCTTATTTTCATAACTCACATCAAGAAGCACCAGGATGACTCAAAATAATAAAATGAAATATAGTTAACACTTTCATCTTCTATGCCTGGACTTCTTCAGAAGGATTAAACATTTCATAAATGAGTCATTTAGAAAATCAAACATAAAAATATTTAATTAGCCAAAATAGTACCTGACTAATAATAATCTAAACATTTCCTTAATTAATTATGAAATAACTATGCTTTTAAAACTGAATGCATTTCCCCCATAGCATTTATTTTTTCAATTGTTTTAATTAAAAACAAAAAAACTTTTTATATTAAGAATACCATTTAAACCTGGTGGCTTATCTGCTTGCAGTCTTAACTGCCATAACACTTCCACTTTATTTTTAAAGTTGTTGTTGTTGTTGTGTCTTTCGGCTTTTCCCGGTTAGGGGTCGCCACAGCGGAACTCCGGTCCGCTAATGATTGGCAGTAGATTTTTTTTTATGTGCCGACTTGCCGGGCCTGACGCACAACCTTCAATGAAGGAACGCCCATTCACGCATGTCGCCACACAGAAGATACTCTAAATGAGAATCGAACGGGGCAACGTCTTACTATGAGTAACTTCCTGTAATTTCAACATCAACTTTCGCTAAGCCAAAAAAACTTCCTGTCCTCAGAATTGTCAGCTGTATGTCTGTATAATGATGTTATATTATTTGTCATTCTGCTATTGCATTGATATTCCAGAATGCACTTACTGAACTTGAGTGGTTATACCTATGCAAAATCCATCACAATGGGTATATAAACTAATTTATACCACACTTGTGGTGTTTTAAGTAAACCTTTAATTCAAATAATAAGGCCTCTTGTGTGTTGGTAAACATATAAACATACCTTCAAAAATGTATCTGCAGACTCTACACAAACCACATTTGTATGTATCTGAATCATTACACATGTACATTGTTTCTATTGTGGTGTTGTCATGTTGTAAAATATGTTTCAGAATAAAATTAATTTCATAATCTTTTTTTGATCATTCACCCAGAACCTCAAATAAGTCTTGATTTCCTTAAATTAATTTCCACTTCTCATTAAAAACCTTTCATACTGATCCAGCATCTACCGACATTCCCATATTAAAACTTTTCCTCAAAATATTTCTATTACTAACTTTATTTTGTATACCATTAATGAGAATGGGTGGATAAAAATATTTATGTTGCTAATAAAATAATTTGCTGTGCAAATAAGGTTTCTATGAGGATATTTCCTCCCTAGAAAAATATTTTATCTACCTCAATTAAAAATTGATCATCACCTGTTAATCTTGAAGTTCTGATGAACCGACATTTTGGTACAATCCTTTTCATAAAATGTGCATGATTCCTAGTATTATGTAAATAATTATTTACTGAAGTATCTTTGTGGGATACTTTACTTTCAAAAATTAGTTTATCCACATCCATAGAAAGATTGACATCTAAAAAATGGCATCTATGCCACCTTCACCTAATATAAAATCTGTGAAAGTGGTTGTTCTATTTAGTAGTTCTAAAAACATATCTCGCTCTCTCAACTTGAACCACACCAAATGAAAAATAAATTATTAACAAATCTTATAGACATTTTCACTTTACTATACAGTCAGACACTTGGCAGAATTTCTAACAATCAAAAGCACTGAATACTTCCCTTTGCTGTTTATTACCTCTACTCTGTTGGTAATATTCTTTTTCAAATATATAAAAAATATATTCAGCACTAGATCTAATAAAATATTCAAAATGTTGTTTTTTGTGTTTGACACTTTATATTTAAAAAAAGAAATCAGAAATTCCATCCCTTCATCCATAGGAATGGAAATAAATAGTGACATAGCTTCCACTGTGAAAAGCACTGGCTGGTATTCATAGTCAGTTATGCAAATACTCCAAGGCTATCTGCAGTGTTCATGGCAGAGTGCAGGTGAGCTGCGATTCATAGAGCCCATTTACACAAATGTGCAATGACTTTGAATGTGCAAAGACTGAGATAGAAATGAGGAACTATGTAAATCTTTGTATGCTAATGAATAATTTTTTTACACGATTTGAGATTCATAGTCAAATTTTCCTGCTTTTCAGTGCTGCTCTCACATGTGCTCTATAAAGATGAGCCTCACCAAATCTATCAGAGTTCAGTTGGTGCAAATGCTTTACCTGCTGCTAGCTTTTCTATTTCCAGGTCTGAGTTTCTTATCTTGGCTGGGCCAAAAACGTTTGCACCCAAGAGCTGACTGGCCAAGAAGGCAAAAATATAAGCAATGGGCAACTCATTATCTGTTTGGTAATCATGAGTTCCTGACAGGTCCATAATGGACAGGGACATTATAATGATTTTAGTGTGTGTTTGGCCCTCATAGGGGCACTGGAGAAAAGTGTGCACTTCCTGTCTCTGTGGACACCAATGTATATATATAATCCTCATGGTACTTGCTTCAGGGAGCTTCCAGAAAGAGCGAGACTAGAAACATGTTGGGGATTTCACAGGCTTCTGTTTCTCAGATACTGAAGCAGTTCCTGAATGTACTCTTGGCATGTGTGGATCAGTATATCTTTTTCCCAGTATCATTTCAGGACCAAGCTAGGACTATGAGAGCCTTTTATGGGCTGGAACATTTCTCTGAAGGCCTCAGTGTAATAGATTGCCCCATGTTGCAATTAGGGCCCCTCCTGGTCTACAGATGGAATGCTACTGCAAAAGGAAGGACTGCCATTTCATCAGCTGTTAAGTAGTGTGTGATGCATAGGGGTGCATCACCAACATCTATGCCAAGCATACCGACAGTGATCTGATTCCCATATATAGCATACTAGCTCGCTTCATCACCTCTTCCTGCATGGTAGGATACTCAGTGGTCATCTTGTTGTCAAGTAGAATAATACTTGTTTTATACTCTATTTAAGTAGCTAGTCATGTTAAAATGCTTTGCTGGATACTAAACTTTTTTGTTGTTTTTTCTTTTTTTTTTTTTCAGGTAATGCAGGATATCCACTGGAGCCATGGCTTATGACACCAGTGAGAAATCCAAATGGTGCTGCAGAGGAGACATATTACATATCCTTGTCTCAGGCCTGCATTGTCATTGAGAGGGTCTTTAGCCTCCTCAAGAGCCATTTCCTGTGCCTAGATGAGTCAGGGCGCACCCTTCAGTACGACCCAGCTACTGCATGCAGAATGTTTACTGCATGTTGCTTTGTGCATTACATAATCACGTGCCAGTGTGGTGGTGAAGTGACCCATGCTGTCACTGCAGATCTCAGTTTCAGTCTCTCTATGGTTAATGATTACCAGTGACAGCAATAGTTACGAATCCCATGTGGTAAGCTCATGCATAGCATGTGACTACACAGATAAATAGGCAGTGTCTATTGTACAGCTATGGACCATGACATTCAGGTTAGTATTTCCTTTATTGTAAAAAAAACACACAGAGTATAATTGATGCATGCAGTGATATCTGTGGGCTATGCTACGTAGTGCATGGTCTGCTGTTACTGATCATGTGACAGTCTCTCATTTTAAACTCTTTTTTATTATCTTTTAGAAAAGTTATTCATATTATTGTTACTTAAGGTCATGTCTGAGTGCTCACAGACTCCTGTTCATTGATGTTGTAAGCCATCATATAAATAATAATTCACATTTATATCTGCTTTAATGAATAAGTTCTGCTTTACTGATTACTTAATTATTGAAAATTAATGAATATTGTCAACCGTTAAATATTTCATGAGTAAATGCATTGCAAATTTAAGGAAAATGAATTACATGTTTTTATATTATACCATCTCTTCTTTGATTATTCTGTGGTACTGCACATCATAATAGCTGTATGCTGTCATACTCAATCATTTCTGACTTCAGGAAAAAATATCATCATTCATGTACTGAGGAGGGTGAAGTGGCAGCAGTGGCAGGATTTTCATTTTAATGTGTCATGTATTTATGATATAGTTCTCTTGAAAATGTTTGTGCATTCTACTTTTATGTTGTAAGTAACTGGCACCTGTAGGAATGGTAATCCATGTAGCATTGTTTTCTGTCTACCTTTTGTTAAAGGTGCACATGCTAGTTTTACAGGGATAAAATGTATACATTTTCAAACTTGTCCTCCCCCAACCCCCATTCCAGTTAAACAGAAAGTTATGTCGTTGAGCTGATCCAAAGTAGTTCAATATCAAATGAGTCATACACCTCTCCTAAAGATAGGCTAAGTGATGGTGCAAGTAATTTTGAGGTGTGGCTACCATGAGAAATACATGGTGAGCTGGTCTGAAGTCATGACTGACATACTTCATTCAGGTGATCCTGCTGTCACTGACATGACCATGTTATTGGCCTCAAGTGTGAGTTTCTGCTAGGTGTAGATGAATGCAGACATGGCATGTATGAAATAGATTGTGCTTGTTCATCTTGACTACTTACATTACTGACCTGAGATGCAATGGTATTATCATGTGATCTCCACCCATGCATCAGGACAGTACCCTGTCCTATGTCCCTTGCAAGACTGATTCCAGCTTGACTCTGTTATGTCCTAACTAGTGAACAAATAGAGCCAGTCACTGATGCTCAGTGTACTACCATACTATGCATCAGTGTGATCATGACATTATCCCTGCTCTCTGCCCTGCTACTGATTTATTTTGCAGCAGGACGAAGATATTAAGAACACTTTTTTGGACCGTCAAGGATTTATGTTTAAGAACAGAAACAACATCAAAAAACTCTTAGAAAGAACAGTTAACATGAATAATGGTCCACCGTTAACCACTAGATGTGGATTTTGTAAACAATGCCATCTCATTAATATTGAGCCAGATGAATTGACCATCTCTAAGCTTAGTTTGTCTAAGTGTGGTGGAAGATTTAACTGTCAATCAAAAAGAGTGATATACTTGGCCACCTGTGTGAGCTGCATGGCATTCTATGTTGCCAAAACCAAAAACAGTCTGAATAAAAGGATTTACCAACATACATGCAGTATTAAATCCAAAGGCAATAAGAGTGCCTTGGCTATGCACTCATTAAGCTGCATGGGCTTCAAGGGGTTTAAATTTTTAGTTTTGGAACAAGTTGAATCGGGTGTATTTACTGGAGACATGTTAAACAAGTTGCTGCATCGAAAAATAGTTTGGCAACTCAAACTTGATGCAGCTCATCATTCGAACTTGAATGATAATATTTCTATAGCAAGTGAACTAAAAAGAAGAGCTGCTTGTCTTTAGTTTTTATTTTTACTTCGAAATTTGGATTTTTAGAGGTTATTGATTTTACTTTACTTAGTTTTTTCTTCCTTTCTCTCCTTTTAATGAGTATATGCCTTTAAGAGTGATGTGGGTTTGTTTTGGCATGATTGGCTCAGATGGGGGGTGTGTACCAGATCAGCTGGTTCATGGATGTTTATTAAACTTGGTAACTGCAAGGTTAGATATGGTTCTGATGATGTCTTTTTACGATGAATGTGCTCAACCGCAGCATACTCTTAACAAAGTTTGATATTGTTAGCAGTCTGGTATTGTTGACTTTCAGCTTACTGGATACTTTACTTTGATTTTTGGTGTTTTAGTTCCAGTTCCAGTGGTCGCTCACTTGGTTTTGGATCATCTGGTGTTAACTGAATATGATTCAGAGGCCACTCCTGTACAGGAAATTGCATTCTGTCTTTCTTTGCTTCTAGCATGTGCTATCATATCATTTGCCCTTTTCTTGCAGTGTGCCAGTGCTCAATTTCTGCCACCCACTGCATTAATTTCAACAATTATTTGATTCCAGACCTTATTCCTCTCGGCTGGTCTGGTCTCTCCTTATCAAAAAGAAATTTTCTGCATGTCCTAAGTGCTGCCATGAGGACCTGTTTTTCCTCATTGCTGAAGTTATCCTTTCTCTACTTTGATCTCTTATTTTCTACCATTACTTGTTTGTGTCTTTTGGCTTTTTCCCAGTTAGGGGTCACCACAGCGGAACTCCGGTCCGCTAATGATTGGCAGTAGAGTTTTACGTTCTGGCTTGCCAGGCCTAACACACAACCTTCAACGAAGGAATGCCCATTCACGCATGTCGTCACACAGAAGATGCTCTAACTGAGAATCGAACGGGCAATGTCTAACTGTGAGGCGACAATGCTACTGCAGCACAGCCACCGCAGTTTATTTTCTACCATTACTATATGTGCAAAACAAAAAAAAAGATTTGTTTAAAGTACAAAACACTGGCCAAGTCTTCCTGACAACCATACTAAATAAAAATGTTACTTAACATAAACCATATAATTACATATGGAAATCGAAGTATTGCCACACAAAATTGTAAAATATTACTTATGGTTCATTAAGGTAACGAATGCAATCACTTTTGTGACAAAAATATCTCCACCCTACCCTCTACCATTGTCATGTACTTATAATACTGCCATTTTATGCATCACTGTCACTGCAAAAATCTCCAAATCAGCACACATGCATGTTGATATCCTTAGCATTGCAGAGCTACAGTAGTAAATTACTTCATTTATACCCATCCAAACCCAAACCCCTTAATAACCATCAACCTATTTAATTTCTCCCAACTCATTAACTCCACTACCAGACCAAACAAAGCTAATCCTCCTGGTTCCATACTTGATTGGATTCTCGTATCTCATCCAAACAAAGTTATAAAATCTGACACCTCTCCAGACCCTCTAGGAGACCAGCTCCCTGCCTATGCCATACGAGCTACTCCCCCCCCCCCCCACTCCCACCACTACACTCACACTCGTAACCTCTCTAACTTCAACCCTACTTCCTTCTCTGACTCGCTTAAACTCATCAACTGGAACCCTTTAAAACTACTACCACTAGATGAAGCCGTCCACTATTTCAATTCAACATTTTTAACAGTCCTTAACTCTCTAGCCCCAACTAGAATTATAAGACTTAAAGCAAAAACCTCCCATTGGCTCACCAAAGATACAAAAAAGTTAATGCTCCTAAAAGATAAAACCTGGAAAACCTACCATAAACACAAACAACCTAAAATACTCCTTAAGTACAAGCAGTTAAGAAACCTTACCAAGAAACAAATCATTAAAGATAAAAAATTTTACTACATCCAACTTCAAGAAAACCATGCTAGAAACCCCAAACAATTCTGGAATTCCATCAATTCACTCCTCAGACCTGGTACTAAAAATAACCCCTGTCCAGACACCAGCAAAACCGATCTCGAAATAGCGTCACTAATTAATTCCTTCTTCACCTCTTCCATTGCTGAGCTAACTGAAACATTTCCTAACAATCACCTATCTCCTGCCACTATTCAATCTTCCTCAAACTTGAATCGGGTGTATTTACTGGAGACATGTTAAACAAGTTGCTGCATCGAAAAATAGTTTGGCAACTCAAACTTGATGCAGCTCATCATTCGAACTTGAATGATAATATTTCTATAGCAAGTGAACTAAAAAGAAGAGCTGCTTGTCTTTAGTTTTTATTTTTACTTCGAAATTTGGATTTTTAGAGGTTATTGATTTTACTTTACTTAGTTTTTTCTTCCTTTCTCTCCTTTTAATGAGTATATGCCTTTAAGAGTGATGTGGGTTTGTTTTGGCATGATTGGCTCAGATGGGGGTGTGTACCAGATCAGCTGGTTCATGGATGTTTATTAAACTTGGTAACTGCAAGTTTAGATATGGTTCTGATGATGTCTTTTTACGATGAATGTGCTCAACCGCAGCATACTCTTAACAAAGTTTGATATTGTTAGCAGTCTGGTATTGTTGACTTTCAGCTTACTGGATACTTTACTTTGATTTTTGGTGTTTTAGTTCCAGTTCCAGTGGTCGCTCACTTGGTTTTGGATCATCTGGTGTTAACTGAATATGATTCAGAGGCCACTCCTGTACAGGAAATTGCATTCTGTCTTTCTTTGCTTCTAGCATGTGCTATCATATCATTTGCCCTTTTCTTGCAGTTTGCCAGTGTTCAATTTCTGCCACCCACTGCATTAATTTCAACAATTATTTGATTCCAGACCTTATTCCTCTCGGCTGGTCTGGTCTCTCCTTATCAAAAAGAAATTTTCTGCATGTCCTAAGTGCTGCCATGAGGACCTGTTTTTCCTCATTGCTGAAGTTATCCTTTCTCTACTTTGATCTCTTATTTTCTACCATTACTTGTTTGTGTCTTTCGGCTTTTTCCCAGTTAGGGGTCACCACAGCGGAACTCCGGTCCGCTAATGATTGGCAGTAGAGTTTTACGTTCTGGCTTGCCAGGCCTAACACACAACCTTCAACGAAGGAATGCCCATTCACGCATGTCGTCACACAGAAGATGCTCTAACTGAGAATCGAACGGGCAATGTCTAACTGTGAGGCGACAATGCTACCGCAGCACAGCCACCGCAGTTTATTTTCTACCATTACTATATGTGCAAAACAAAAAAAAAGATTTGTTTAAAGTACAAAACACTGGCCAAGTCTTCCTGACAACCATACTAAATAAAAATGTTACTTAACATAAACCATATAATTACATATGGAAATCGAAGTATTGCCACACAAAATTGTAAAATATTACTTATGGTTCATTAAGGTAACGAATGCAATCACTTTTGTGACAAAAATATCTCCACCCTACCCTCTACCATTGTCATGTACTTATAATACTGCCATTTTATGCATCACTGTCACTGCAAAAATCTCCAAATCAGCACACATGCATGTTGATATCCTTAGCATTGCAGAGCTACAGTAGTAAATTACTTCATTTATACCCATCCAAACCCAAACCCCTTAATAACCATCAACCTATTTAATTTCTCCCAACTCATTAACTCCACTACCAGACCAAACAAAGCTAATCCTCCTGGTTCCATACTTGATTGGATTCTCGTATGTCATCCAAACAAAGTTATAAAATCTGACACCTCTCCAGACCCTCTAGGAGACCAGCTCCCTGCCTATGCCATACGAGCTACTCCCCCCCCCCACTCCCACCACTACACTCACACTCGTAACCTCTCTAACTTCAACCCTACTTCCTTCTCTGACTCGCTTAAACTCATCAACTGGAACCCTTTAAAACTACTACCACTAGATGAAGCCGTCCACTATTTCAATTCAACATTTTTAACAGTCCTTAACTCTCTAGCCCCAACTAGAATTATAAGACTTAAAGCAAAAACCTCCCATTGGCTCACCAAAGATACAAAAAAGTTAATGCTCCTAAGAGATAAAACCTGGAAAACCTACCATAAACACAAACAACCTAAAATACTCCTTAAGTACAAGCAGTTAAGAAACCTTACCAAGAAACAAATCATTAAAGATAAAAAATTTTACTACATCCAACTTCAAGAAAACCATGCTAGAAACCCCAAACAATTCTGGAATTCCATCAATTCACTCCTCAGACCTGGTACTAAAAATAACCCCTGTCCAGACACCAGCAAAACCGATCTCGAAATAGCGTCACTATTTAATTCCTTCTTCACCTCTTCCATTGCTGAGCTAACTGAAACATTTCCTAACAATCACCTATCTCCTGCCACTATTCAATCTTCCTCAAACTGTTCTTACCCGCCCTCTTTCAAACTAAAACCAGTATCTACTGACCAAATAAAGAAACTCCTTCATAAACTAAAGCCCTGCTCCAATGCCCCTGAAAACATCCCATCTGCCTTCCTAAAAATTGCTTCTGACTCTATTGCTCTTCCCATCAGCATCCTAATCAATAGGTCTTTACTTGAATCCTACGTACCCAAACTATGGCGCACTGCTTACATCCTACCTCTCCACAAAGGTGGCAAAAACTGTACAGTCACAAATTTCCGCCCTATTGCCATTCTCTCCCCTATATCCAAAATCCTAGAAAAATGTATCCACTTACAACTCCTGCCATTCCTCACCAAGCACCAACTTCTCTCTCCTACCCAACACAGCTTCCATCCAGGACACAGTACTAACACTGCCCTTCTCTCCTTTTTGCACTCAGTCAACTCTACTCGTGATTCCGGTAATATAGTATCTACTGTCCTCCTAGATTTATCTAAAGCTTTCGATACCATCTCTCACACCCACCTCCTAAATCACCTATCAAATCTCAACCTTTGCTCAGAATACCTTTCCTGGTTTTCCAGCTACCTTTCTAACAGATTCCAAGCAGTAAAATGGGGCCAAACAACCTCTACTTTTCTTCCTACCCCTACCGGAGTACCTCAAGGTTCCATACTCGGCCCACTACTATTCAATATCTTCATAAATGACTTCCACAAGGCTATCCCCAACACAACAATTGTACAATATGCTGACGATTCAACATTAATCTGCTCTGCCCCTAACCTAACAGACCTCCAAGCCCTAACCCAAAGTGCATGCTCAACCACTGAAAACTGGATGCTACAAAATCACCTCTCCCTAAATTCCAACAAAACTAAGATACTCCTTTTCTCTCCCTCTAAATCCTCCTCTCTTGACAAAAAGTCATTCCAAATCTCCAGCCTCAATAACTCCTCTATCGAAATCGTACCCTTCTCCAAACTTCTTGGTGTCACAATCAACGGTCAACTAAAATTTAATTCCCATATCCAACTAAACATAAAAAAAACACACATAAAGCTAGGTCTACTGTATAGAGACAACCACTTCCTCTCTCCTCATTCCAGACTAACTCTTGCCTCTACCTTCCTCCTTCCTACCCTCCTATATGGTGCCCCCCTGCACACTAATCTCTCATCCTCTCTTACCACCAAACTAGAGTTATGCTACAACAAAGTCGCTAGATTTGCCACTAACGCCAAATCCTCTTCTCATCACTGCTCCTCCCTTCGCTCCCTAAACTGGCTTGAACTTCCCAATCAACTTAACCTCATCCAACTCACCACAACCTTCAAGCTACTACTACACCCCTCTAAATGCCCAGCCCTTTCTAATATTCTGCACCCTTATACCCCCCTCAGACCACTTAGATCTTCTCAACACAACCTGATCACAGTTCAAAAATCCCAGCACCCTGCTGGCCAGCTTCGCTTATCCTTTACACTTGCTAAAAAATGGAATGCCCTGCCCTTGTCACTTAGGACATGTTCCAACCGAAATAACTTCAACAAAACTCAGCTTCATTCCTACCTCTATAATAACAGAATTTAAAACTGCACTCCTCTGCCTACAAATCCTAAACTTTCTACCCCATTTGCCCCAGACTAACCTCCTCCTATTCTCCTTCCTATTCCTTTCTAAAATTATTAAGTGAACTACATAGTAAAACATGTATTATCATCATGTGATGCCTTTCTCCCTAGTGAACTACGTAGTAAAACATGTATTATCATCATGTGATGCCTTTCTCCCTAGTGAACTACGTAGTAAAACATGAATTATCATCATGTGATGCCTTTCTCCCTAGTGAACTACATAGTAAAACATGTATTATCATCCCTAGTGAACTACATAGTAAAACATGTATCATCATCATGTGATGCCTTTCTCCCTAGTAAACTACATAGTAAAACATGTATTATCATCATGTGATGCCTTTCTCCCTAGTGAACTACATAGTAAAACATGTATTATCATCATGTGATGCCTTTCTCCCTAGTGAACTACATAGTAAAACATGTATTATCATCATGTGATGCCTTTCTCCCTAGTGAACTACATAGTAAAACATGTATTATCATCATGTGATGCCTTTCTCTCTAAACAAAATTGGAATTGTTAGTGTTTCTTCTGTTGTAAATACCTGATATTTGTAATTGAGTGCCTATGACTTTGCATGTTCATTGAAATTACTTTTTGTAAACAAAATATTTGAACGGTAGTAATTCCTTGTTTTGGAGCTTTTTTCCCTGGGCCTCCACTGAAAACGGGCTACCAATGCCCAGTGGACCTCCCCGGTAATCAAACTGAAATAAATAAATAAATAAATAAATATGTGTGCACAATCAGTGAATTATACCACAGTAATGACCATTTTCTGTCATCATTGTTAATTTCCACTGCTGCTTTCATTAAATGCAACTTCCAAATGACACAAATCTAGCAATCATTTACTACTATCATAATAGGCACATCATATATGTAAATTCATTAAATATGACCCTTAACTCAATAGAGAAATACGTTAAATTGTTTTTATTGAATTATAGTATTTTTAAAAATCCTTCCATACTGTAATAAATCTGCACTATTGAAATGAAGTTGTCTGCTTCATCTGTTGGTGAATAAATATGGAGATGCTCAACTTATTAGTGAGAATTAGAGGCTATTTCTATGTATTATATGCAGTTAGGCTAATTTGCATTCATCTCTATTAATCATAGTAGTATGGAAATGTATCTGGTAATATATTCATGAATTTTGTTCTTTATCTATCATGAACACACATCAGTCTAACTTGGACATACTGAAACAGCTCCACAATCTGCAGAGCTCCACAGCTCTGCCAGGTTTGATGTGAGAATGCAGGAAAGGTCCTAAAGAAAATTAGAATGTAGTTAAATGGAGTCATCTGAATGTCACGTGTGCGGCAATCTATAGTATAATCTCTAAACCATCAAATATTGTGTTTCACACCCCGGTACCTCAAACAAATCATAACTTCCTAACTTAAAAATAACACACACATTGACATTTATCCCCTATCCTCAAAAAAGTAAAACTTAACCAGCCCCAAAAAAAAGTAAAACCTAAAAGAAAAATTCTTCTGTACTTTATGAGACATACTGGTGTTAAGAGTACAAAAAATAAGCTTTACCAATCAGTATTTGGGCTAGCAATTATTATTAATCATATATTTCCATTTTAATCAAGCACAGAAGGAAAAAATAACTGGTTTCCTTTAAGGAAAAAAAAAGTATGTGACAAAGAAGACAAAGAAGTTTTGTTTGAAACCAAACTTGCCATTAACATCAATAGTTGTTGTAATGCCACTATTAGCAAATAGGATTTGACTGCAGTGATCTCACACTCCACAGAGAGTGAGTCTAACCATGATTAACGCACCCTTAACCAGACTTTCCTTATTGTTGATCTGGCACTTAGAATGCTGATATAACATGTGAAGGCACAAGGCCATACTCCTAGTTTGCCTTCCAAGAAGAGCATTGCAGCGATCTTCCTTCTCATTGGTAATTATGACCTGTCAACCCTGGCAGGTATAATCCACTCCAGCCAGCAGCATTTTCACTGGTTTGAGGACTTGCAAAGTTGAAAGGATGATCAGCTGCCTGAGTGAGTAGACCAGTTTGTGGCAACAATGC
>NC_056727.1:1018697048-1018767048 GCF_019279795.1 Protopterus annectens
ACCACTGTCCATTTTCAAGTGCATCTTAGATCTACAGAATGGAAACAGAACATTTACCCCAGGACTGCCCCTGTACTACTAATGGACAGATGAAGCTCCTAAATGCTTTATCCCATGTACAGGTCCCCTCAGATTTTCTATGGTAGGATCCCCGTTATTCTCATTAGGGGTAATGTATAATTAGAGACAATGGAATTGATAAGGCCAGTCTATAACCAAACGGGACGGGTTACTTCAAGCATGACAAGGGAAACTGGCCAGGCTTAAAATGGCCAAGTGCAGCTTGCCTAATACTTACCCTGCGCACCTATCATTTGCAGCTTCATAATACTGAACTTTACTTAATTTACTCTTTTGCAAGAAGTAAGCACATTTTCATAAAAGACTTCACTTTTCCTTCTTCATTGCAAATGAAGTTTGTTGACCTTATTTGCATATCTGTGAAGAGCCACTTTTCAAAGATAACCTTAAATCATTTGCTAAGCCCAGGACTACGAATATCGGCCATGATTTATTGCCACTAAAAACATATGTTATAAGCTTGTATAAAATACTCTATGAATGTTTAGTTAAATTTGATAAATTCTGTATTATTGGATTCAAGTGTATAGCTAAAAAAAAACAGAAATCCCCTCTGTTATGGAATATACTGTGTACTCTAGAGGTCTAAAAAAAGGTCAGGTCTTGTTTTATGCATTTTCGGTATACTGAACAAGACCACTTTTCTGAAGTTGGAATTGTGCACAGAGTTATATTTGATAGGTTGCAGAAATCCTTGTGAACATAAATCTAATAACACATTTCTAATGCAATTGTACCTCGTGTATATCATGCAATATTATTTGCCTATATTCACTTTCTTTTTCTAATTTTTTTATAGCGTCAATGTAATCTTTGCTGTACATGATTACCATTGCGCCCTCCTTACATTGCGCCTTCCTTATCCGCTCCCATACATCTTAATTCTTTATTTTCCTTTAATGTTTTTATACCTTCCTTCTCTTCATAAGACAAGTTATGAAATCTGTTGTGGTTTATTTTTCAGAGTTTCTACAATTTCTTTTCTATGTATGTCTTGAAATGTTTGTAAAGTTGTAGTCAACTGAGGATTAAACACAGTTGGTTTACATAAATCTTTGTTGCATAGTTTGATGTTGTACAACAAAAAAATTTAAATTCAATTTTCAGACATAAAGTCTGAGTTGTCTTCATATTTCTGAAATATTAGATCTTTTCACTGGTACAGATAACTCTTTTGTGAGAACTCGTAGCTGACCATCTGAAAAGCTTCTCTTATCAAATTAAAAATTTGCGTCTCACCTTTAATATGCAAGTGTCACAGTTATGAAAATATGAACACAAATATGAAAATATGAATAATAAATAGCAAACAGTAATTACTTTCTCTACTGAAGGACACACTAGATTAACAATTGTATTGTAATTTCTTAATAAGTCCTTGCCCTTTCTAATATTGCCTATTAGGGTGGCACGGTGGCACAGCAGGTAGTGTTTTTGCCTCCCAGCAAGAGATTCTCTGGATTGATTCTTGGTTGGGGTGCCTTCTATGTGGAGTTTGCTTGTTCTCCTTGTGTTCCCATGGTTTTTCTCTGGGTGTTCAGGTTTCCTCCCACATTCTAAATTGGTCATAGGTGTGAGTGTGCATGCAAGTGTGTGGTATGGAAGCCAGCCGGTGATGTCAACCTTGGTTATAGATTATTGTCACTGTTGAATTGACACCCTGGCCTCATGTGTAAAAATGGAAAAAAGGGGTTGTAGATGGATGGATGGATGGATTGGCTGGTATGAGGTCTATATTATTTCAGCAAATGCTTAAAATAGTAAACTCTGTTTAATCGACCCAATAAAGTCGAAATCCCTAAATCCCGAACACACGGAACAGCAAATTTTTTCCCAGGGGAAAAAAAATCACTGGGCCGTGTTGGTATATTTAAGTAGGGGGTGAGGGGGCACAGCCTCCCCCCACATTTGGGGGGGTGTGGGGGATGAAGCCCCTCACTTTATTTTGTGTTTTGATTTTTTTTTTTTTTTTACGGATCAAAAAAAAATGGGGAAAAAAATTGCTGTTCTATGTGTTCGAGATCTAGGGATTTTGACTTTAATGGGTCAATTAAACAGCATTCGCTATTTTAAATGTTTGCTGAAATAATGTAGACCCGCTGTTACATCCCTTTAAAGAAAGCCAGAGGCAAAAAAAAAAAAAAGGCCTCGATATTATAAAGAGCCATGGGTGTTAACTGGGAGTATACAGAAACGGAACTATAGACTTGAATGTCTATAATCTTGTTAGGCCGTAAGTTATATTCAGAAATAAATGCTATCTGATTTTTATTATCAATAATTTATTTATATTTATAGTCTTTTTTTCCCAGTCTTTAATACTTCGAAAAAGCAATGTATCTCTTGTTTGTTGTGATACTTACTTACAAGCCCTAATCACACCTTATTTTCTGTATCACCTACTCTATATCTTCTTATTGCATTTCATGATTCTCTTGAAAGATCTTTCTCTGTACATATCCTATAAATTCTTGAAAATACTCCATAAGGTAGACTTGTCATTAGATATGTAGGAAGATAGCTTCTTCCGTGGTGAAACTGATTACAGTTTATAGAATTTCTACATAATTTCAGCTGTAAGAGATGATTATTATTTCTCAACTATTCGTAGATAAAAAAAAGGAACTTTACTATGTCTGTTCATCTTAAAACAAAACCCATAGGTATTCTTATTTAAGATTTTAGCAAAATAGTCCACATGTATAAATTTGCCTTTATATTTGAAGATTATACTACAGATGTAGTGTAGGCAACATTTCACAATGTTTTTACAAAATTATTTGGCTAAATATAGGCTTTCTCAAATATCCCCAAAATTAAATTTGCATATAAGGAGGCATATGTTGCCCCATTGCTATTTACGTCTTTTGTTTATACATTTCCTTTCAAAGAAAAAAGTAGTTATTTGTCAAACTAAAATCTGTGGGTTATATAACTAAATTATTTCTTGATGAATAACTAATATCCAATGGCTTCCAAGTTCTGTTCATGTGGAACATCTTGTATACAATCTATCTACATGCAAAGTCATGAAGCACATGTTCTCACTCTTAGATTCCATGTTGCATTTTCTGCATAAGGTCAGCAGAGTATCACAGACAGGAGTCTAAATTTCCAGCACGCTTAGCTCTATGTCTTTTATTCTACCATTATTAGTAAGGATCCATCAGATCTAGATACAATTGGTCTTCCTGGAGTGAATCATTGGCAGGAATCTGTAAGACAAGGAAAGGAGAGGCTCTGCCACCCTACATTCACTACACCAAATGATTTTCCCTCTCTGACAGGGTGGCTGCGATTTGCCTAGTTCAGTACCTCATAACGTCACATTAATGAATGGCTGAGAGTCCAGCTATAGCAGGAGCAGGCAGGGAAAAATCTATAACATGCTGTGTTAATCACTCTCATTACCTGAATCTAGTACTGCAGAACTTACCCAATGACTCAGTTTAGCCATCAAGTCCTGCGGAACGTCTTCAGCAAAACAGTTCTGCCTGCATGACGGATCTGGTATTATGGGCAGAGATTCTGCCTGCAGTACAATAGCTGATATATGGGTGAAGCTGTACAGCAATGTGGCCTTCCAGTGAAGGATCTCTAACTCTCAGATGGACTGGTGAATGTAAGCATGATGACCAGCATACTGACCATCTTAACTATGCATATACTGGCAAGGTGTGAGCATGAGAGGCTACTAGTCCCCCAGGAAATTAAATTTATTTTTAACCTGTCAAAAGGATACTGCAAGCCATCCTTTTTAGAGATTTTGATGGTTGTCATTATACCTGACCACACATGTGTGCAGTCACCAGCCTATCTTTCCGCTCCCTGGTACTGCAGTATGGTCCCACCTGTATGTGGAATGTGCTACTGCAGTCAGTCTGCCTCCTTTCAGGTACTGCCTGCTGTGCTTAGTTCCACATACAGGTGGAGTGTCTCTTTCATTGAAACTGCCCATTAAAGTCACTCTGCATCTCCAGTGATTCAGCCTTGTAAATTGGCAACCTTCTCCAATGTACAATGCTGAACTATTTTGGCAAAGAGAGTGCGATTCCTCTTTTGAAATGAAGTGCAAGGCTCCACCAGTCCCCGTTACTTTTGCTGAATGAAGACAGGTGGTGCCCTAGGTTTTGGTCTTGGGTGTGGATTACACCATGCTCAAGTGCATTTGGAACATCAGTCCATATTTTTGTAAGGTTTCAATACACAAAAAAAAGCTGGGATATGTTGTGCTTAAGTTTCGCCTCCTTTACCACACATTCTTCTCCAAAGTAACCAAAACATGCACCTTTTTCAGCAGAATGCAGATCTCAGCTAATGTTTTATCATATTCATTCATTTTCCAAAGAATTTCTTTACTATAGCATACTAGAATGGTGATATACAAGAACTTTTTACATCCAACAATTATGTGCCAGTTTCACAATGGACAATCAATGGCTCATCTATTTCAGAAATGCGTATTAGAAAAGACAAATAACTAACTGAATCACAATCATTCATGCAAGTTTCCATATCAGATATGTATTATTACTTTTTAAAAAGTAAATTAGCAAATGCAATTCCCTTACTGATTTCAGCAACTCAACTTCAACTGATGTTTTAATTTTATTAGTTTCTGCTACTCTACCCCCTGCCAAACATCAATTCCCTGGGATTGAGTGTCTCATTCATTTTTTGTGGTCAAGTCCTGTTCCCAGCCTATGTATTCCTCATGAGGCATGAGCCATTCATGAAGTTATCTTTCTGTCAGTTATTAGAGCAGTTTTCAGTATTCTGGACATCCCCTCTGCTGTTGGTTACATGGGCTCCACATCAGTACAGAGGAACCACCTATATTTCTGATACAGATGTGTGCCCATTCCAGACATACTGCACTAACTTTGATGGACCCTCTGTATGCCTCCCTCTTGAGGCATAGTCTCAGGAGATATGCCTACACCAGGAGCACCATGTCACCACAAGGGAAGGAGCCACTGCAAATCTCCATCAAAGTTGAGCATATTAATCTGTGTTGTGTGTTCATACTAACCACCCCTTTCCAGATCTACCATCTTCCTGAGCCACTAACTGATCTCACGCCATCTGGGTCACAGTCAGGGCCTTACCTCTATGTGCACAGATCTGGTGCATCAAATGGAAAGACAGGAGAATACATTTCTGCTCTAGCTGCAACACAGACAATTCACATTCATCCAGTTCAAAACCAAACAAACTGGTAAGAAAGTTCTCATTAATGTCAAACCATTTAAAATTATTCAGAAAGTCAAGAGGCAATGTCAGAGTTTTTGAAAGTGTCATTACAAAGGAACAATGAGTAGTTACCATTTCATGTGTTTGGTTTTCCTTTATCCATTGTTAAAACATTTAGCTGATAAAAAAGCCCCTGCCTTCTGTTTTTCTGTTAAAATCCATGAACAATCTGTCATGGACACTGTCTATTAAATGTGGTCTCCCTTCAGTTTCATTGATGGTTGCAAATTCTGGAAAGTGTGCATTGCTGATTTCACAACTCTGATTGTTACTTCCATTTGCCTCTATAGTACGAGGAACTCCTGCACCCTGATTCTAGCATCTTACATAATTTCTACCAGTTTGGTCTCTCTTAATAGAAGCTTTACTTCTATCAACATTCCTGGAACATCTTCCATAATGTTCCATTTTTTCTCTCTTTCTTACCAAGCTCCACCTCTACAGTAACCAATGTTGAAATAATATTATCTGGTCAGTTCATTTTGTACTTTCTTAGGCCTTTTGTTTGCATAAGCTGGTCTCTCTAAGTAAGAATGTCTATTCTTTTCATTAAACAGTCATGTACTCCCACTTCCCAATAATCCTACTTCTGATCATTGGAATCTGTCATATTAAAGGAAGCTGTTGGGCTTTTTATTGCCTAGGGTACATTTAATTCAGCATCTTAAGACTAATATATGTATTCATTTCTTGCATCACCCATATTTCAAGTTTGTTTGCCAGTCCCTTGATTTATTACTCAGTTTTAAAGTTCTTGTTGGTCTCAAAGGTACAAAGAAATTATTTTGTTCATTTCTTTGAATGGCACACATTTTCATCACATTCCTGTTATAGATTCATAGAGGTAAGAATAATGCAATCAGTCTACCTCCTATTACAAGCCTAGCCAAAGCCCCTATTCAGAAGTCCCTTCCATCCTCAAGGAGGGTAAGACAAGTAGTCTGGGAGACAGTTTCAGGCTGTCTATCCAATTATCCAAGTTTAAATTGAAGATGGTAAGGGTGCTGTGACGGGTGGAGAACATTTGTTCTAGAGGTGAGGGATGCATTGGGATATGAATCTGTGATGCCAAATTGTCCTTTTTATCTGTTGATGATGGTTTGGTTCCTTGGACTTGATATTTGAGGCATCTTTTGTTCTGTGAAGAAACATTAGGTCAAAGAGGGTTTTGAGTCCACTGATCATTTTAGTTATAATTCTCTGAGGTCTCTCAAGTTGTGCTTAGATTTATACATGCCAAAAGGTGCATTATATTTAATAATGAGGCTGACGAGATATGTGTATATATATATATATATATATATATATATATATATATATATATATTATGTGTTATTTTTGGTTTTATTAGTTACTTTAAGTGTATACTCAGGTTTGAGCTTCTTAATGGTTCCATTAAGCTCTTTACTAGTTTGTTTAGTATGTTGTTAAGGTAGGTAGAATGAGACCTCTTATAAGCATTAAGCAATTTATTTCTCTAGTTACATAATTTATTTAAAGGGTATTCGACCATAGGGATTTGCTTTTAAATTTCTTATTATATTTGTCACAGCTAGGGACTACCTTATCAATACAATTATTTGTAGGAGTAGAAGTCCAAAGCATAGGCAGCAGCTTTAGCAACAGGATGCATTGGAGGTGGATTACAAAGGAATTTATTTTTGGTCAACAAGAAAGTGAAGAAGGTTTGGTTTTGAGAAATCTCTGAATACAGAGGTATTTACAGAGAAGTACTACCAGTTTTAAAGGAAAAGGCCCCTTAATTATGATATGATTTAGCAAGGCAGGATGATTCATATAGAGATTTGCAAGAAGTGGCCGTAGTAATGAGAGCTAGAATAAGCATATCGGGACTTGTAGAAGAGGACTGTTAACACTTTGTAAAACATAGTTAGTATTTATAATGTCAAGGAAATGTCAGACATGTTGACATTTGACAATCTTGATCACAAAGTTTATCTACGGATACTTGATATCCTGCAGCAGAAAGGTGTTCAGTTTAATGGAGATTTCAGTTAATGTGTTATCCACATACCTCTGAACTGCCCCTGATTTTCAGGGACGTCTCTGGTTTTGACTCAAATTTTAGCTCTGTCCCTCTTAATCCCTCCTAAAATGGATGACTTTTGGAGGAAAGGTGGTGAATTACACTTAGTAAATAGTGATAATAATTAAGGGTTTTAGACTTCTTTAACTTTAAAAGATGTAAATTAATTTGCCTTCTTTTATTCTATCAATGTCTCAAGGTAATAGTAGTAATATTTTAAAAGTGTCACTAATTGTCCCTGATTTTCTCTAGATTTGTCCCTGATTCTATTGACATTTTTCCCTGATTGGTTGAGAGCTATCACGCTGTTTAGTGGTTCAAATCTGGTATCCCATGGATTCTGCCTTGAAGTTATGATATCCTTGACAAATACTGATACTTCCCCACAACTGGTAGTAGGTCAAAACACCTGGTAGGCACAATACAGTGAGGGCTTTCATTGCTCTGAAACCACATATCCATTACTGCACACATACAAACTAAAACTCCTGGCAATGAGTAGAGCCACATTCATGTGTTCCAAACTAGAATTCATTAAGTTGGAATGTCCTGCTGATGGACTTTGCCTAAAAAGGCACAACAGGGGCAGCAAAGGCTTTAGACAGAATGTAAAGCCTTGGTAAGGGAGCTGCAGACCATCCCAGGCAACACTGGAAGGTTTTCCAGCCATCTTATTCCAAGCTGATACATACAGGATTCCACAAGGTGGACACTAGCTACATAGCCAATTATTTTTTAAGTAACACATTTATTAAGGAAAAATTAACAAATTAATTGCAACATAGTATTCCAATAAAAAAACATATGGATAGATGTAAATGTTCAAATGGGCTGTTGCAGTTTGCATCAGTCCGTTTGAACATCAGGACTATTACATAAAAGGAAAAACAAAAAGAGAGAGAGAAAACAAAAGCCTCTACTCCAGAATTTATTCTACTACCCTTGTTGAAGACTTTCAGTTAATTAATAATATGAAGAGAGTAAGTATATCATTGCTGCATAAACTTTTGCCTTAAGTGATCTAATCTCATTTATCAGGGTGATGACATTCAAAAGCTGAGAAGGTTGTTGAGATTTCCAACAGTTTTTGTGCATGGCTTATTTATTTATTTATTTTGTTATTTATTTATTTGTTTGCTTGTTTGTTTGTTTGTTTGTTTGTTTATTTTTGTTACTGAAAGCAACAGGTTCACTTAGCTTTGTTATTTTTGCCCATAAATCTGGTGACCACCAAATTAGAAATAGGGCTGTAATATGAGCAAAGGATTCAGCAACCAGATGGCAGCACAAGTTTTGTATCTCTTGCTCTTAAAGTTATTCAGTGCTATATACTCCCAGAACATGTGTAGAATTAGCCCAATAACACTCCCAATATCTCCAGCTGGTCAGGGTAACTGTAGGGAATATCTTGTAAAGTCTGGCAGGGGTATAAAAGGACTAGAAAAGACATTGTCAACCAAAAAAATCGGTACTTCCTAGATCTGATGCCATAATATGGTATCATCAGCAAAGCTACTACGCATTGTAAACGGGTAATATTGATACCCAGATCATTCTGCCATATTTGCACTTATCCCCTAGTTATATTTGTTTTTGTATCAAGATTTTATAACTGTAGGTAATTATCTCCCTAGGGGAGCATTTTTCCCCCTACAATCCAATATTCACTGTATCAACCCCAGATGATGCCTGGTGGAAAACTAAATCACCAACCTGTTACTGTGTTCCATAATAAAAAGGTCAAACCCCAGAATCAATGTTAAAGTTATCACCAAGTTCTGCATACTCTATGATTATCTATTAACTGTTCCCCAGAAAATGACTTCATTGGCTTTCCACTTAACCTTCATGACCTGAGCCTTTGCAAGACTCCAGTCTCTAGTGTCCAATAATAGGATTCAAGTCAGAGATCCAGACAAGAATCTTCCCCAATATTTGGACCCTTCTCATCTGATATACAATTCTGAACAATAAATCCAAGCCAGATCTCTTTGGATGACCAGGAGAATCCTTAACTATTCAATAGATTCCCCAGTGGGTCCTTACGCTGAAACCAAAACATCTCCTATCCTTCTGTCACAGAAGGAGAACTCAGTTACTAAAATATCCAAAGGTTGTCTGCTGCAAGAGATATTCCAAATATTGTATCCCCAAACCCTTAATGTGATTGGGAAATCAAGAATATTCCATGATATCTTTGCCTTGGATCATACCGCTATAAACTTTTGGATCATCTAGGTTAGTTGTTTAAACTCATGTGGAGGTGGTGAGATGGACAGACCACGGACATTATAAACAATCTGAAGAAAAATGAACCAGTTCACTTTATGAATGCTTTGTGACATGTCAAGACAAGTATCTCCCCACTACTTCTCAGACCTCATAGCCTTCTGCAATATTTCCTTAACTGTTGCCTATGCTATCTAATTCAGGGTAGTTGCAAGTCTACTTCCAAAATAAACCAAACTTTGATCACTGAATAAAAGAGGAAACCTTTTCATTAGAGTTGGGTTAAGAAAATAACTGATACAACGGGCTTAGTTTTCTCTTTATTGATCTTATACTTGACAACTGCCCAAAATATTCTTAATCCCTGAAAATTAGCTCATATTATCTTGCTGGATCTGATAATTAAATCATAAGATCATCTGCAGAGAGACCCACTTTTATGCATACCCCATTCAGTGGATATACAAGGAAAGCATTTGCCTCAATCTAATAGCAAAGGATTCCAAACAGACAGCAAGGGGACAAAAGGCATCTCTGCCTGATGCCTCTGCGAATGTTAAAAGACTCAGAAAGATGAGGTCCAGTCTTAATCCTTATCATTGCCCCATGTATATAACTTTCATATTAACGAGATATACTGGGGGAAGAACCCCAAAAAAACAAACAAAAAAAAAAAACAGTGTTTTGGACAGGTATATCCACTTCACCCTATCAAAAGATTTTTTAGTATCAAACCTAATTAGGATCAAACATTTGTTATTGACATTACCATATTCCATCATAATCTACATTTTAATTAGGTTAACAAAAGTAGATCTGCCATGTACAAAGCTTGTTTGATCAGTGTGGATTAGTCACAGCAGAAGTGCAGCCAGTATCCTATACAGAATTGATATAAAGAGCTTATAATCTTAACTTAAAACTAAGATTGGGCAATATGAATTGATACATATAGGATCCTTTCCTGATTTTGAAATATCAAAAAATACTGCCTGTTTCCAGGAGTCAGGCATCTGCCCCACTAAAGTGATTTTGTTAAATAATTTTCCCCAGATTTGAAGGAGAAGAACTCTGGCCAAATTATGCATAGAGATCTCCTTCATCACTAACTCAATTTCTTAATGAGCATCTGAGGTCATCACTGGTGCAGCTATCACCTTCTGAATCATAGGATTGTTCAGTCGAAGCACATATTGTTCTATCTCCTTCATAATGCATTATTGTGTAACAATGGATAAGCCTGTTTCACACCTCCTGGGAGCTCTAGCTAAATTCCTTGTACATGGATGCACAATCCTGACTGCAAGTGTCTTAGAGTTATTTGTTCTTAATGTCAGTACCAGGTGCTTTAGATAACAAGGGGAAACTTAAAAAAAAAAAACTTTTTCAAAAAGTCTACCCTGTAGAAAAATGTTTTTAATCCCTTCAGTTCTGTAATCCTATGTTCTTTCTGCACCCCAATCCCCTTCATCATCTCATGGTATGCATCATTTGTGTCTGTGGTTACCATTTTTAAATAAAGGGAACTGACTGGACTCTTTACCTCATTCCAGATAAGGAATACACTGTCCTTTCAGGCAGTCTTCCTAAGACTATAATCCTGCAAAAGTGAAATCAGTTTATCATTAAAGCAGCACTCTTACAAAAATAGAGGCACATGCTCAAAGGCCATTCATATTGTTCATAATCTAACTGCGATTGTTACAAGAGAGTGTTCTGACAACACTACTGGAAAATAGTACAGGTTGAAAAATTAAACGAGTACATTCCTGTGATACTAATACATGATCTTTACTTGACACAAACTGAAAACAAAATTAAATATGCAGATATAACCATAGGAAGAACAGGACCCTATGAATGTCTTCCATTTCCAATGTCTACAGGTATCTGTTGAAATATTTCCCCAAGACTGGAACATGGTGGGGCCAGAATGGACATCATGCGAAGAGAAAACTGTATTCCAATACCCCCCCCCCAAGTAATCATTCCCTCCTGAAATGCAACCCATTCCCTAAACATCTTCCCAGCTGAGTCTATTGTGGTAGTGGGAGAAGAGGTAAAAATAGAAACTTTACTACCTTTCCAGCATCCTTTTATCATTATATGCCTACCCTCTTTGTCTATCTGAACCTCCTCAATATGCAGGGCAGTCCCTCTCCTAATTAGAAAAAAAAATACTCCTATTCATTGGCCTCCTAAACAGGAAGCTTATGGCAGTAGGGCATATCCTGATCTGACTAACGTCAAGAGTTCTGCCTCTGGAAGGTATGTTTCCTGCAACAATATAATTCAAGGTGACAGCTTCTTGAGCAAAAAAATCCCTGACATTTTCACTGGATTAAGCAGGCCATTTATATTTCATGAGGGAATAGCGTATACAATAATCTGTCAATTATCTTGCTATAGCTCCCTGTTCTTCACCTACTCTGACCTAACTAACCTGGTTGTCCATCATGGAAAAGCATGCTTCTGCCCATCTTTAACACCAATTGGACAAGAAAAGGCAAAATCAGAGCTTGGAAATATCAAGCCTTCCCTCTACAACTTAATGCTGCAACAAAAAGTCATTGCGCAATATCAATACAAATACATATTTATTTATTTTATTTTATTTTATGTTTGTTTACCGGGTAGTATCCAACTGGGCTGGTAGCCCATTTTCAGTGGAGACCCGGGAAGAAAACACATGAAACAAGACAGATAAAAACAGAAATTACATAAAAATACAGAAATTATATCAAAAACCTAATATGAACATTCTTATCTCTTAAACTTTATACAAGTGTAACCATTAATGCCTTCACCAGAGGAGATCCAATACTTCTGTTAGGAACAGATGGAATGATGAGCTCAACTGTATGAATTAGCCATGGATAGGAGAAATAATTACTAAAACTCCCATACGTAGTCTCCTTTTTTCTCGGCATCCCACATCCCCTAACATATTCATTTGACATTCTTGTTTAACAATTAAGTAGTGTTTCGTGCTTCATATTAACAGTCAAATCATCAGATCAACAAAGCAAAGAAAAAAAAACTGGGGCCTACATAACATTTCAAAAAAAGAAAAAGCATGCTACTTTGTCCAAATTAATAACCAAACTAATGCATTATTTGTTAATTTAGAGTGGAAGTCTGTCAGTTCAAAAATACAAGTCCAGTAACTCAGATTGCCCAAGCCAAGACCCATCATAAAAGCTTTACCCTACAAGTGACATTATATTAAATGACAAAGGCAAGTAAATACAAATAAAAAAATATATAATTGTATTGATCAAAAATAAGATAAAATCACAGAATATAGTCAGCACTTTGGAATCAACCTCTAGAGAATTAAAAACAGAGTAGCTACATCAGTACCAGCAAATGGTATCTAAAATTACAAGTTGCACAGTGACAGTTTTAACTAAGCATATACTTTCCTTCAAAAGGAGTCTGTCCTGGAAAGACATACCACTTCATGCATGTTGATATATTTGTTCAAACATTGTTGCATGAAAACTATCAAGCCCAGCATTCTAGTTTCATTTTCAGAAAGCATAGCTATTGTGCTTTCACTCCTGTTGTGAATTATATACCATCTCCCCCTTCACTTTAAGCTTTATAATGGTTGGTGATATGTCAATTTTTATATGTTGTGGGTGATGCAGGATATGCCCAGTGCCCCGTTCTAAGTCCCTGTTACACAAACTTCAAACAATGCAAGAAATTACTTATAACTCATGCAAAAATGCAAATGTATGGTTGAGTATATTGTCACACTAATATAGGGATATTTCTGATGACCATAGACTTTAGGAGGAACACTACAATGCAGATGAGACATATGCAGCAAGGTATAGGTAATATGTGTAATATGACATTAATTCAACGCAGGACAGTGCATCGATGTGTTATACTGTGCATCAAACATCAACACACTTCCATGGGTTGGGAGGGGCAGGGAAAAGTCATCATCACCACCACCATCACTTGCAAGGAGAGGAGGGCTAGGACAACCTAACAGGTGACTGCAGCGCCGTATATGGCGTAGGTTCATAGGAGGTGGGCACACATAGTAGAGACATACTCTAAGAGATCATCAGGAGTCAGGAATAAGAGGTCATCAGGAGTCAGGAATCACATCTTCTAGTGGCAGGTTTGGTGATGCCATGAAATGGCCAGTGACAGTATCTATTGTGATGGGTCTTGTGGTGTCAGGGCACAATGTGGTTCATTGCAGGAAAGATACAGAAACATGTGCAAGTACCCTGATGTGTGTCTCGTGTTGAGCCTGATAACTGGTATTGCCCATGAACAGAATCATATCCACAAATGGGTGTAGAAGGCCAGTGCTCACAGGTGACACTGGTCCAGTCTCATCAACACTTTGTGTAGTTTGATGTGCCTGATAACTTTGCAATGGAACCCATCCATGGCCACCAGCATCCTGAACAGCACTGTTGTGCCCTGTCTCTATACTTCACGTCACTATGCGATAGGTTCATGCCTTCCGGCAAATCGTGATGGACACTCACCATCAACACAGTGCTACAGGTAACAGTTGTCTGTATCTAAGTCAATGGTCTACTCATTCAAAAGTTAATTCAGAGTGTTGCACTAACATCAGGGACATTCCTGTGTCAACACAAAGCCATACGCCCTGGATCTACCTGCTATAGTGGGTATACACACTTCACAGGTGGTCTTCATGTAAGAACCTGTGCTGGCTAAGGACAAAGTTGATGCCCATCAGGGAACCTCAAGCAGCAGTGTAGCTAGGATGGGATGAAATGGGCAACTGCTCTGGGTACAAAGTTTCAGGGAGCACAAATGGCCATGTATCTTCCCAATCACTCTATACTTTAATACCATCCTTTAAAAGCCAGTATTCCATTTGTAGTCAAACCTAAGCACTGTGACATTCTTTGTATGATCAAAACTGTCACAAATTGCTTGCTACCTTGTAGAAAGAAATTTGCTACAGTTTAAAAATAAAAATAAATCTTTTTTTTTTTCTTAACTAAAACTTGAGCATTGTAGCACTCCATGCAAGGTATAAAGTGTAGCAATTACTCAGGCATTTCCAGTTTAAAGGGAAAAAAATTTTTTTTAACTAAATGCTGTAGCAACTGTTTGCTACAGTTTAAAATAAAAAAAATATATTTTTTTTGTTTTGTTTTACTAATACATGAGGAAGGAGGGTAGGGGCAAGGCACAGAAACAGGACCTGAATGGCTGGAGCAGGAGAGAAGGAGGTGTGTCATGTCTCTGGCAACCTGGCTGGTGTGCAAGTAGAAGGAACAGGCTTTTTTTGCTCTTTACTCGAAGAGCTGGGGTGGGGTGTCACATGGGATGTGTTCTCTGTGCAGAAAGCATGGAAGCATCTTGAAAGAGTTTTGCAGAAGCCTTTGTTTTTCTTCTTCACTTGAAGAGCTGAGCACTGTGGGGTGCTAGTTCATATCACAGGCACAGTGTGCTGGTTGAGTCAGCTGAATTTCTAACCTCAGGTACAGGATGTCTGTCATGCACTGGTGACCCTTCCCCTGTAGTGTTCAGCGTGTACCGTTGTGTCACTGGAAACTGCCACTCACACCTTGCCATCATTGTCAACCACAGGTGCCCTGTTGATGTCGCCCCTCTGCTATCCTGTTGTACTGGACCTTCTTCACAGGGGCCGCAGTTCCAAAAGACTTGCTCTCAGTGTATATGACCACTTACATTGAAAGCAAGTGTTTTGGAATCTGGTCCCCACAGTAAGCCTGTTTATAGAGAGACCTTACACTAAAGCAAGTCATTTACACTGAGAGCAAGTCTTTTTGAATTTGGCCCTTGGAATCTGGAAAAAACATGAAAACACATCACATCATTGCCAGTCCACACACATATGCCTCTATAACCCTGCCACATGAATATACTGCTATAGCATAAGTTCAAATATAGACCTTGTTGCACAAGCTACTGTAGTTGGAGACCAGAAATGTCCAGTTATGCAGGCGGGTCTTGGTTAGTCTTTCACTTTGAACATGCAGTTAATTGTTTTTACAGCATGCTGCAACAGACATTACTAACCTGGCACTTCACAAAATGAAAAACTGGTGCTTGATACCAACCTAGCTCCCACATCCAAACCAGTGCAGGGTAAGAAAAGCCACAACTCCAGAACAGAAAGTGGGAACAAAAACTCTTTAACATCAATGAACCACCTTTATGTGCTATAGTCCATCATCCTGTGGTAGACATCTCTACACAATGCTCAGTGCCTCTCCCTCTGCATGGAGTATCATCCTTTATCAAATCTGTAGTAGTCATGTACAGTGGCAACCCATTGCATTCAAATCCTGAAGCAGTTCTTGTAAAATATGGTCCCAACAATGCTGGTCTGCTGCACCTCCTCACAGAAGGCAGTCACCTTATGTGTTGAGGCCCTGCTGAACATTTCATTATCCTGGCTATTGTACTTTTCAAGGCATTGTCTCACTCTGGTATCCATGCCACTATCTGTACACCTGTGAGCAAAATAGGTTAATCGTGGGGGGGGGGGGTATGTGTGCTAGGCTGTCCTCCCCTTCATACACCTGGTTATCACTTGCTGTTAGTGCTATTCGTAGCATGAACTCCCATTTATATACTGTACCCATGCCTCCACATATGGGCCTGGAACCCCATACCTCTTTCAATATCTTCTTCATAGTTTTCACTGTTCACCTATATGCAAACAGTACTGTGCCATGTCAGTGTCATAGCTTTCCAGTTAAATGTATACCATGGCATTTGTCTTAATCTACCTGAGATACTTCACATGTTTTTTCTTATTCAATAAGACATCAAGCAGGACTCATTGTTTAACTCTGTGAAACTCCAGATCTGCAAATGCTTTATGAAACTCTTCCATTTTGATGATGAACAGTTGTAGGTGGCATTGCACACAATGGTGCTGACATGTTGCATCATGCTAAAAGGGGGTAGTTAGCATGATGATTGTATGAAAGAAACTATTTATTGCCATTGTTTGTGAATAGCACAGTGCAACAATGCATTAGACATGCATGTCATTGCAAGATAAGCATATCACTGTGAATGGAAAGCATGTGATCTTTATGCTCATGCATATGAAATGCATGTGCATGCATTGCCACTGTAAAGTGGTACATTATATGACACAGGATTCACAGATGTGCATCTTGTGCACTGGGTTACTATTGTCCTCCATCAGTGGACCTGATTGAGTGGCCATGACTGTTACAGGAACTGAGGAAAGCAGTACTGCAGCAAGGTGTGCCATAAAAAACATGATTTTCCTGATCTTGCTGCACAACTAGTAGTGCGGCATGGTCATTGTGAAGGTTCTTTGAAGAAAATAATCACCTGGCACGAGCTAGCAAAAATGTTGAGCAATGCCAATGGGATCACCCATTCTGTTGCACAGTATAGACATCCATACTGTGATTCCATTTAGAGCTTCTTCACAAGTGGGTGGCAGAGACTCAGGACAGGCAGCCAGAAATGTACTGCAAACTTTTTTTCAGTATCAGTACCTTCTAATGTCTTACCTGTTGCACATATCTTCTTAACAATATTTACTTCATTTTCAAGCCACGGAAAAGCATCAAGAAAATATGGTTGGTTGCTGCAGAAAGTCAGAGTGTCTCTCAAGGCATCTGGATGTGCATGTGTTTTATGACAGTCCAGGTCACATCTGAACTGCTGTTTTCATCATACATGTGTTGGTTGGATAATTTCTTCACATTCTGTCATTCTTCACCATGGTTCAGTTGTAAAACATGAGAAGGAGGAGGCCAGACTACCTCAGTATCGACTAGTTGCCACATCTGTTGATGTGGTCGATGGTTGCCAGTGGCCACCAGGCCTGCATCATAGTGGTGGAGGACAATAAATTCTGCTGAAGAGGACCAAGAGGAGTCAATTGTGTGCTTCATTGTTGCTTATCAATAAAAGATGGAAAGACTCCTCTGCTAAAGGTGGACAGCATGAGGTGTGGAGACTGGTCACTGCCAATGTGCATCAGGTGTTGGATGCACATATCAGTAATACTAGATGACTTGTAACATGACTGGTAGAGTCATGTGACCAGCAGGCCCCAGTCATCAGGCATCTAGAAAATTAAAATGGCTGTAACATCAGCTAACCAGGTAAGTAATGCTTGGGTTTGTTCCTCTCTGAGCTGGCCTAACAGCCAAGTGTGCTAAAAGTTAACCCCCTTTCCACCCCTTATGTGTCATTCTTCATTCCTAGTCTGTTGTACAACTTGAATTTAGTATCTCAGCAATGACATATATATTTGAAAGAGTTGTTGCATACGATATTTAAGGCTTAGAAGGTGTTATGAAAATAAATTATGATTTACTGGTGAGAAGTAAGATACAAGAAGATGGAAAAATAGTCTGATATGGTTATGAACTCTGCTAATAAGAGAGATTATAAAACAAGAGTGCCCAGCCTGAAAAATATGTGTCATACTTTTCAGTCAGGTAGAATGAAGCCTGACTCATAGAAAGTCAGAACAATAGTGCAAATGTGAAAGCTGGAAGTAAAGTGGTCATTAATAAATGAATGAGATTGTAGGAATAATGCAATATCTTGCAAAATGAGTGCATAACAAAAACACCAGTTCTGGGAACATGTTGAAATAAGATGTATCCAAGAATGCCAAATGCTTCCAGAAAAAAATGGACACAGCAGTATGTGTATATACTCCAAACATAACTGCGACCAATAGATGAGGATTTACATTGTTTGTTATTTTTATAAAGAAAAAAGCAGATATGATTTATGGTTCTGTTTACTGGTCACAGCATATGTGGATTGCTGGAACAATCTGTAGCCTGGGAACGGCCCTAAATTGGATGAGTTTTGAAATGCTCCAGAAAACACTGGCAGAAGTGCCTAAACTATTATGTAAAGTTGACAGCTGTTTTTCATGTGGATGGCATTCAAAATGGTATAGGAACTGTAGCCTTGCTGGTAACTAGATCACTTTTCTATCAGCTGACAGCATTTGCAGATGCACAAAAGGCATAGACTCAAATTTTATAAGAGGTGTTGTTATAGTGCATGGACATGAGAAGTGCCATGAATGTACTGGTAGCAAAGCAGTTCAACTGGGGACAAACCATGACATTTTACAAAGCATAGTAAGAAAGCCTTCATACAGGATGCCTCTGAGATTGCAGACATAGCTCATTAACATGCATAAGAATGAACTGAATGTGAAATATAGACCAGCCATGGAACCAAGTGTATTAAATGTGTTGCACACAGAATGCTTGACACAATAAAATGAAGAAATATAACATTTTGAATGACAGAAGAAATAGTAAAATAATATAATGTTACCTACTTAGAAATGCACTTAACTGAAATAAGTCATGCTAAGATGTTGGCCAGAATGAAAATTATTAGTAAAAAATTAGATACTTTCATACAAGTAATTAAAAAACTGCACTGGGATTAATGCTGAAAGCTGAAAAGATAATTGCATTCAACTGGTTTTAAGAAAAGATTCTTAAAAAATCTACGAGTCAAAAGTTAGTATAGTAAAGTGTCAAAAAACAGCTAAAAAACAGATTATCCCCTGAAGTTAGCATGCATGGAACAATGATTAAGTGATAGAAAACTGCAATGTGTGCAATTTGTATCATAAAAAATAATCTAATAGAACTGTTAGCCTGTATAACTATGTTATCCATAATCAGTTTATTGAAACATTGATGATTATGATCAGTTATCTGATCATAACTAGTCTATGTGTACAAGAAATGGATGTAAAAAAAAAAAAATACCTTGAGATCAAAGCTCAAGACTGACATCCATTGCAATAAAACATTACCAAGGTTATGACACCTGATCATAATTCTTTGCAATGCATGGAGTTTTCTTGTACTTATTAGACATTTGTATATTTTCAATGTAGTGCATGCACACCTTATAACAGAAACAGACACTTAATATGTCTTGTTACGTATACGTACATGCTCTGTTATGTGTAATTTACTTTATTTACTGTAAAGTTTTGTAAGTTGCTTATTCTTTAATATTTTGTGTAAGATGTGCTGTTTGTTGTTTTTTTCTTGCTACTTGCATTGTTTCAATTGTTTTTGTGTAGTTTCCTTATGTTATCTTGTACAGTTTTTGAAAGAAAAGAAAAAGACATTCCCCCGGATTCACGAATTCTCCATGTAAGACTAAATAAGTCGTAGTCGGAGGCTGCAGTTGAACGGTATGACATCAGCGTGCCATGAATATTCATGAGGGCATGCTGACTCAACCGCAAGTCTAACACGGACCGTGTAGAAAGCAGGGGGTGTGTCCGACTGCCGAGCAGTCTAAATGTCCACGCCCCTGCAAGGGTTCGAAAAGAAAAATGTAAACACAGAAGATCGAGTCCGCTCAAATGTCCATGCACCCAACACCACACTCCCTGACATTATCAACCCCCATCACAGTTATAAAAAGTAAAATATTAAATTAATTTTTTTTTTATTCCCAAAATAGCTGCCCGCATTTGCGCTTGTGTGCGCGGGTGTGCCCATTGCTTAGCTGCAGTTAGCAATCCCGATATGGAAGAGCATAAGAAAGAATGTTTATGCAAATCACACCAAATAGCAATAGCATAATGGTAGAGCGTTTGCACAAAGAGGAATCATTCATGGTTCGAGTCACACCACTCCCCTTCCTATTTATGTTTTAAATCAGTATATGAAATAATACCTGACATATATGATTAAAATATTACTAAAAAGCAGTGAAATGGCCTATGTATCAGTGAACAAAATATATATTTTTAAAGGATCCTGATATATAATTGCCCGCAGTTAAGCAGCGCTTTACCCAGCGCAATATAGGTGCCCGTAGTTCGGCAGCGCTTTACCCATCGCAAGAGAGTTGCCCATAGTTAAATAGCACTTTACCCAGCCCAATAAGTTTGCACAGATGTGCGTGCTGCACCAACCAGTGCACCGTAGGGCAACGTGGAGCAACGTAGAGCAAAGTTGCTTAAACACAGCCACACCCCCTAGCCTGTCTGGACGGTACTAAAATAAAAAGAATGACAAGGTTTGAACCCAGGACTCTGTGTACCATAATCAAAGTACTGAACCACTAAAACATGACAGCTTAGGAGAAACAGCCACTGTTAACATACATATACTTAGAAATGGTAGATTAACCATTACTAAGCAGGTCTGCAGTCAGCCGAGAATATTCAAAAATGGCCAATCACAAAAAAGTGTGGGAAATGCGGCATATTTAAGCACCATAGGCGGGTATACTCGCCATAACTGATTGTAGCTGACATCTGCAGTTAGAATGGCTGGTGCTGGAGAGGGTACATGCTTCCGAGTGCAACGTTGGGGCATCGAAGAGTCGAAATACATGGTTTGGCTCCTTGTCCACCGTCATGAGTCAAGACTCCTGCAGGGCCAGTTCCAAGGGATGGAGTACAAGGCAGAGGCTTGGAACCGGTTAGCTCATGACCTCACCAGTGTCACAGGTGTTTCTCGGACTGGTGAGCAGGTCCATCACCACCATGCAGACCTGAAGAGATGGAAGCAGGACCTACTGAACCAATGGATACAGGAGGCCCATGGGATGAAAGATGCCCCACAACTGAGTAGGTAGCCATGGAATGCAGTATGTAAGAATTGATAATTGATTCTGTATAATGGATAGGTATGTCTCAATATCCCTTCATTTACATCACAGCTGCAGGTGACCGTGCTGCGAATCAGCAAGCCTATGCAGATAGGCTGCTAAGGCTGCACCACCAGGCAGGTTAGTGATTATTCTGCATCTATCGTTATATAAAATAGGGGAGAGAGCATGACAGAAAGTGTCAAAGTCCAATAATACAGCCATAAAATGCCATGAATAAGTCCTCTGCATGTACTGTCATACAAAAAAAGTCAGAGAGCCAGAAAAAGAGAGTAGTAACCCATTAAGAAAGCTAAAATATGTCTGGAATAATATCTTTGCAGGTACTGTCATATAAAATAAGTGAGCGAGCCTGAAAAAGAGTGTTCTAACCTATTAATAAAGGTATAATATGTTCTGAATATGTCTTCCATATGCACTATAATGTCAAATAAAGAAGAGAGCCTGTGGAAAAGTGTGTAATGTAATTAATAAAGGTAAAAAACCTGGAGTGTGTCTGTGTCACTTACTTTGAAATGTTGTTGTACCCTTGCATTATACAAATAGTACTGTTTTAATAATTGCTGGCAACCCACAGTTGGGCAGTCCCATCTAAAGTGGGTGATGGAACTGCTAGTATCTGTGAAGAATATAAACAGTCCTCAACAGTCAGTGACTAGCTGGCATGCATAAGTAAATCTGGCACACGAGTAGCTTGTTAATGTGATCCCCAGAAATGTGAGTGTGTTACAAGAAATGCAGGGTTATGTACAAATTGAACTGAAAATGTCATGTGAACACATCCAGATATGTAGATAAAGAAATGTAAATAAAAGCAAGAAATATGTACCAGTAACATCTGCATCTTGGACAGTTAGTATGTCAGATATAGGACAGGTATATAATGAACTAGCCAAACCTATTACACAACCTAAAGCATGTTGGTATGTGTAATAATACATGTAGGGGGTATACACCTGCAGTCACTAGGAATGTAGTGTAGACTAAAAGTTCTTATAAGATGTTAATTGAGGTTTCTTTCTACACCCTACTGTATGTGCATAAACCATGCAATTCCACACCTCAATGGGTATGTGTAATCTCAAACATTTATTGGGACATATGTCCTATTGTTCTATAAATATCTGCATTCACTTTGATGCATGTGCCCTGTTCAAACACCACAATAATGGTGGCCTTTGGCTACCAATCATCCCTGCCTGCTGTTGGAATGTCCACTGTCGTTGAATATATGCATGTGTTATGCTTGCTGTTCAACTGTTGGAACCTTGGTGTGTTGGGTTAATGGGATTATTACTGCATGCTGTTACAACCAATCTTGAATGCTGTTGTTTATGTTGTAATTAAACACACCTAATCACAGAAAGTATGGGAAGGCCGGTCCCAGCGGACCCACCTGTCCCTCCTCAGCTGGCAAGTGCACCTGGCACCAGCAGGTCTGGTGCCCAGTCCGGGATCCGCTCCTCCGTTGGTCCTGTGCCACCTTCGAGTGGAAGCACTGCAGGGTATGGGGCTCAACCCCCTGTGCAAGCGTGGGTGGAGAAGGGCCACCTGTCACCCTTCGAAGGGTCCAGGATGAGGTGCGTAGGGAGATCCAGCATTCAGTCGCTGATCCCCTACTCAAGCTCGAGGCGAGAGTGGTGCGTCTCATGGGTGAGCCTGGCCATCCTATGCAGCCCCCAGCCCAGCCACCCTTGGGGTGGGGATCTCAGTTCCACTGTTACCATCTGTGGGCTCATGGGCTTGCGATTTCCAAACATCCGTCCCTGTCAATTGTGTTCACCCACCCCATGTGTCATACACCACCCCTGTATGCATCTTGTTTGTCTTGTCTGTTTACCCCCCAACCTACCTCCCCAAACATACCTACTTCCTCTACCTCACTTTCCACTCTCACCTGAAAAAAAAAAAAGGGGCAATCTGTACCCACAAAAAAATTACGCCCCATACATAGCTGCCCATTTCGCACACATGTCCACTGGACATGTAAACTGATAATTATAATTGACTGTACAACATACTTTGTTGTCCTCACCCCTCTCCCAGGGGTGGAAGGTTTCAAATTTCACTCCAAATTTATTGCATATGCACAGCTGTTGCTGGTAAAGAAATGGGCAGCTATGGGCCTTCCCTACACCCATCCTGCACATCCCGAGCTTGTTTACCTACTGTCTGTCCATCTTTGTGCCCCCTTTGTCACCAGTTTCCTATCTCCCCATTTTCTTTTCTTTCAAAGAAATTAGCGCGGGGGTTAGCGGGAGTAAGCACTTTTAAGCAGTAGTTAGCGGGTTTAAGCAAGTGTGCGCATGTGTGCGCTTAGCTAAGCATCGCTAAGCATCGCGTAAACCCACGCAAACCTGCTTACAACTGCTTAAAAGTGCCTCAGTCACTCTATGTCTGGGCCCTTGTTCTGCTAAGCAGCAAAAGAACCATTGACACAATAGACTGCATGAATTACCACTAAGCCACAGCAGATATACAAATAACTTGGTGCTGAAATAAATATATCATGCATTACAATGAGGGAATGTAAATGGAAATTAAGAATGGCATAACACAAATCCTGTTCTGTGGGTCTTTACCAACAGTTGTTGTGGAATAGCATGACATGACTGTGAAAAGAGAACCCGCCATTCTAGCAGGAAATAATGTTACAGTAGCACCTTACAAACACTACACAGTATCAGACCAGTATAAACACTGGCAAAGTTGAATAGGGCAGAGGCCAGACTCCCCAACTGTGACTGCTTTACGGGGATGTCCCTGATTCGTAAATAAATGTTAGCTGTGCCCCTCTGAATCACTCTGAAAATTACTAACATTAGGCAGAAACGTGGGGAATCACACTTAATGAAAAATATCAATAGGTGAGAGTAGACACTGCTTGCACATCAGAAAAGGTGTAGTAATACATATACTCTGATTCCCAAGAAAGTCTCAACTGAAATATGTCTGTAATATATTACAGGTGTATCTCACTTATATGTACCTTTCACTGAGGCTGTTCAAATAAATGCCTGAGAGTATCTGAGACCTGGCAGAGGCAGAAACACACAGGCATATCAGCATTCCTGCTGTTACACACTCTGCAAATAGTTTGGAACGTGTTCCACAAGCATGCTCTCATGTAGGAGTACAACACAGAAATATCACAGGATGTAGCCATGTACTGCTAGCAACCAACTGTGACAATGCCATTATGTCAGTGCTGAAAAGACTGGTCTGGTGCACAGACAAAGAATAATAGGCTAACCTCTAGCTGTCATCTGGATATGTCCACAGGTGGGAGCTACGCAGACAGACTACTTGCCTTGATAGACTAACAGGTACACAGCAACCCTGTATTTTCAGCAAGATAAACCTCACACGATAATAAAAAATTTTGCAGTTCTGCACCCCTACCCAAAGGTACGACATACCTGTGTATTCAGGCAAAACCAAGGGTATAGGTAGGCATACTCAGCATTGAAATATGTCCATTTGTCTTGAGCAGCCTGTGCTAATGTCAACACAAACAAACCACAAACTGTTCAGAAGTGAGTAACTTAATAATTACAGTATAGCAGTTCACAAACAGTGCATGTGCCACAGGAATACATTGCAATAACTACATTTGTATGGCAGTTAATTGTCTAATTCAGAAAGAAAGTACATACTCCCATGTATCCTGTGTTAGCATTTGGAGGGGTGAGTAAATGTCTACACTGAGAAGTGTGTACTGGAAGCAGCAACATTCAGGTTTGAGTACAACATGCATATCACTGGCTACAACCCTAGCTTCAGATAAGAGACATATACCACCCTTCTGACTGACACAATGGTGTCCAGAGCAAACAAGCATGGGCCCCACCTTGGAAAGCTGAAAGGGCTATGCCTATCTAACCTAGCATTTTATAGCAGTGGGCTGCAATCACAGTGAGTACTGTAATTACCACACAGCAGGCTGCATGTAATTACTTAATGGTGGGCACAAATTGGTGCAGATGCTATCACATGCACATGTGCAGATACCTAGAAAAGCAGGCTGTACCTGCTGTCCACACATGCAATAATATCATTGCAGGAACAGAGAGATAGAGAGCAACAGCAAGAGAGAGACAGAGACACAGACAGAGACAGAGACACAGACAAAAGAGACAGAAACAGAAACAGACAGAGAAAACCCAAACAAAACAACCAAAAAATTAAAAAATAAACAACAAAACAGTAACAACAGATGGAGCAGAGAAATACAAAGGTAAGGTATGTAACTCATATGTATGTGCTGGCATATAGTAGATATTCCTGAAGAGTACTCTACACACTGTAAATCATCCATATGTGGCAGCAGTATGTATCTATCTGTATCTGCACATGTGCATAGGACAAGGGACATACTGCAACTGTTAGTGAAGGGTAGACACATATATGTTGTTGAAGGTTGTTATGTGCATATATCTATGTAGGTTGTAGTGTGTGGCATAGAAAACAGCATGCAGTGCTGATATATGTCATGTGGTGGTTAAACACTGTGAGACTGATTTGTCAGATCTGCTGTGTTACAGCCAGTGAGGCCTGCTAAAGCTACATGGGCTGAGGACACCAAAATGCATTCTGCACAACACTGTGCAATATAATCACATAACTGTACATCTCACAATTGTCACATAAGTGATATCCCCACCATGAAAGGTGGACTGTACATGTGCCTATATGTACATCTATATGTACAGCAATGGATGTGTACATGTATATATATATATATATATATATATATATATATATATATATATAGAGAGAGAGAGACAGGGTCATATGTACCACAACAGGTGTGTGGTGACCAAGGCATGGACTGTAGACAAGTGTTGATACTGCTGTGCCATCCCTCCTTTCCAAAACACTGTACCCATTAACTACCACATAGGTAGAAATCTACCTAACACTGACGGTGTGATAAGGGAACATGGGACACGGTGGACAGTAGCCTCCCCTTTGATAAAGACAGTTGCACACTAGACTTGTAATCTGTCTATGTGGTACATGTCATCACAACAGGTGTGTCAACTAGGGAAATATAGGTCAGTGTTCCCCTCTACTCATCACAATGCCCCGTGTCGTATGTACCTCACATGACAACTACAGCAAGTGGAAAGGCCACACACATACCTCACAAAGGGTAATACTAGCCTCAGACAGATACCTTATGCGGACTCACTTACAAAGCCACAGCTAGACTGTACTGCATACCACCCACACAGAAGTGACCTCTGCCGGACATACAGAGGTATGTCACACCCATAGCTGTGTGACAACCACCATGGCAACATATCACAATCCCTCCAGGCTACACACTCTAGGGCCCTAAACCTCGTCAGCTCACTAAACAGCACATGCTGGAGGGATAGGTTCCTTTCTCAGAGATATGCCATACTCTGGAATAAACCACCTAGCAATAGCAAACAAGACTCCTCATTAGCAGTTGTCATACATACCCCTGATGATTGTTTGGGAGATAGGTAATACACTCTGGGAATCACCTCTGTGGTTCTGGTTGACAGGGGCAAGTGAAATCAAAGTACATGTGTGGCAAAGGCCATGGTAGCATATGGCTAGGCTGCTGTAGGCCCTAGGGCCAATAGCATATTACCTACCTATGACACCATGTACTCACACATGTACTCAATGCAATACCTGCTATGTGAGGTTGAATGAGTGTAATGCTGAATGTGTGCAAGGTCTGTAAAGGTGTCATAGCTTAGTGTGAAGCTGTATCTGACATGGTAGTGTCTGTCCTAGCTGTGAGGCCAGCAAAAGATGTGTATGTTATTGCTAGGCAGACATAGTAGTGTGGCATACGTTGTGACGCAGTTCCTTGTTGATGACTGCAGTGTCCCATTGTAGGCTAAAGGAATACATGTATGCTTAGTGAGTGGTACTGCTGGTGAAAACAACTCCCATATGAACTGTAGTACTACCTGAAGCTGTAGGCCTAAACAGCACAGTATGGTGTATGTTCACATTGCTTGGAAACACTGTCTTGTGTGTTTCCTGTAGTCTGCACAGAGTACATACCTTAGGCATAAGGGTTTGTAAGTAGTGGCACACAGTACTGTATAGTACACAGGTAAATGTTGGCATACAGTGGTGTGTTGTATGTTTGTCTGATGTGTGTGTAATAATGCCTGTACCATGCCCGCAATCATATGTGTGTTACAGGGTATACGTGTGTATCTAGCAACATATATACTCTGTTACAGCAGTATGCCACCTATATTAACATCTGTGCACATATGTTAGGCAGGGTATGGCATCAGCGACTAGGGTGGTTTACTGGTACTACTGTAACTGTACTTTACATTCATTGCAATTATGGATGACATCTTTGTTCGTGCATTAGCATGATATATACCCCTGTGGCGAGGTTGTGCATTGTGTCACAAACAGTGTGCCGGGTACTGTTGTATAGTGGTTTGATATATAGACTGTGCCAGGCACTGTTATTCAGTTGTGGCCTGAGAACCAATATGTGGTATTGAACGTGTGTATCCTCTGACAGACAAATGGATGGTATATATGGCAGTAAAGTGATATCTGTGGTTAAGGGTATAAAGGGTGCCACAGGACTCACTCACACATATTGTTCATTTCTCTTTCAGGCTGATGGCCCACCAATGTAATCCTTGTTACACAGCAGCGGAGGAAGAGGTAATTCACCACAGCCTGGTGCAGCACTACTCACTGCTGTTTTCCAGAAGCAGCCAGCACCAGCATGAGCGGACTGCACTGTGGCAAGATCTTGTTCATCAGGTAAATGACATAGGCATGTATAACCGGACATATGAGCAGGTACGCCATCACTGCAGTGATTTAATTAGACATGTCCGGCGGCATGCGTCTGATATCCATAGACAACAGCTTACCACAGTTGGTGGGGTGGCCATTCACCCCCCCTCACCAGAGTGGAGGAGCTGCTCCTAAGCATGGTGGCTCCTGGACAACAACAGTAACTGCCACAGACATTTGTCGTCATGGAGGCCGGAGCCACCCAGCATGTTGACATGGAGTGTGCAGGTAACATGCCTTATCTGTAGACTACAGTTACCTGTATCATTAGATTATGTATACTTGAGATGTGTACTGTGTGTTTAGCAGTTGTGCTGCCTAGTGTTGTGCAATACTGATATTTGGAATATTATCTGTACACCTGTGACTGTCTACTGTTGTTCTACTGTAGTTTAGCAAACCCACAGTAGCAATGCCACAGTTGTGGCCACTGACGATCTCTCTCATATTCTTGTAGGTCCCTCTGGTGTGACAGCAGGGCAGACGATCCATGCTGGTGAGTGTGGTATAACTGCAATATTGGTAATTAAATGTGCATGTCATAGGTGAGGTGTAGGCCATGTACACGTAACACACCTATGCATAATGCATGCTGTGCATGTGTGCTGTAAGACGTTGTACAGCTCAGTAATGTCAGTAGCTGCCTCAATGACATGCAATACACAGAGCTTCAGACACACTTGTGGCAACACTGTACTGTACATTGGATAGGCATAGTCACACAGATAACACATGCAGCCATGGTATGCATACCTGTGAGTGATGGTGCACAGGACATTGCAGAGCTGATACTACTTGCACAGCAATGTTGTGTCCATGTACACATTGTGTTCCAGGGTGTAGCCAATCACTGAACAATTACACACATGCATCAAAGCCATGTATACTGTTATTAACTAGGGCCGTCTACACTTGCACTGCATGGTCTTGAGCAACACATATTCTGCATGCTGACACATGTGAGGTGACTGTTTGCCTTGTGATACTGTCACCCACCTTCACCCACTATTGAGTATGTGTTGAATTGCTGGTGTGTGTGGGTATCTGCTGTAGTGAGGAGTGTATTTGTGTGCATGTGTTCATGTGCTCATGTGTTCATGTGTGCATGTGTTCACATGTGCATGTGTGCATGTGTTCATGTGTGCATGTGTGCATGTGTTCATGTGTGCATGTGTGCATGCGTGCATGTGTGTATGTGTTCATGTGTTCATATGTGCATGTGTGCATGTGTTAATGTGTGCATGTGTGCATGTGTGCATGTGTGCATGTGTGCATGTGTTCATGTGTGCTAACATCATGTACAGATTGTAAAGTGTGTTTCCTGTCTTCCTCTCACAGGTGCTGAGATTGGGTTGGCTGAATGCAGCAGGGAACCTGATGTCACTGCCACAAATAGCAATGGAGATGATGAGACATGTATTGTGGCACAGGCAGGTTTGACAGAGTCTGTCGTTCTTCCGCCAATTGACAGTACACAGCTTTCCACCCGATCTATGTGCACACTCATACTGCCAATACATCCCTCATCACCAATGGTCTTAGCCAAGGGACAGCATACAGTTGGCATTGACCAGGATAGTGTGGTATCCATGGCACTTGCATCCCCTCACAGCAGCCATACCCAGATTACTGGAATGGTGCCACATAGGCAAATGTCCAGGGGTTCTTGTGGGAGCACCGCTGGTCGTAATGCCCCTGGCAGACATGCCCGCACAGGTCTTATGACCTCAAGTATGTTCCAGGCTGTAATGCAGGCACAGGCACATATGGAACGGTACACCAGACAGGGACTAAGGACGCAGAGGGCCCATTACACCTCCATCAATGACAGCATCCATGACCTTGCCGGTGCCATCCGGAATTACACCAAAGTCATTGATAGACGTTGGGGGGAGACATTAGATGCCCTCCACAATGTGTTTTCCATGAGCCAGGACCATGCGGGACAGTTGATACGTCGATGAGGACGTATGTCAGCAACATCAACGGCTGGCAGTTGTTGCGGACGGCCCACAGATCACAGCCGCTCCCGTAGTGGCAGTACCAGCCCCAGCAATGCTGGGGATGGCCTGTCAATTGACTGTCCTAGTAGACCACGTGCATGTGGCTCTGGCAGTCCCAGCAGGGACATGGGTCCGCTCAACATACCTCTGCCTCTGATGATAGTACCCAGTCAGGGTTGGTACCCGATACTGTCCTTAGCACCCCTGCCAGGCACAGGTACCATGTCCGTGGCCAGAGACAATGATCTGTACAGCCTGGCAGGTACAGTCTGTGGCTGTCCCACAACCTCCCGTATATGGCAGCCACATGGTGGAGCTGTGTGCATGTAGGCACACGCACATTAACCAAACAACTAGGGCTCACACATACACACACACATTACATCAACATTGGCCCATGCTGTACTGTTGTCCCTCACACACACACACACACACACACACACACACACACACACACACACACACACACACACACACACACACACATACAAACACACACACACATACATGTCAATTGGATGGGTCATTGTTGGGCTCTGGCAAACCAACAACACACCCTGTGCATATGATGACACCTGTGCCACCTCCTGTCATCTGTAACATTGATGCAGGTACAGGCTAACATGGTGCTGATGTACAGGGTGACATTATAGCAGTGTAGCAATATTAGCATGTTGTCAACAGGAAAGTGTAATGATATCCTTGTAGGTATATCTGAGCAGGCATGATGCATCAAAGCTATGATTGTCAATGTAGCATTATTTACACCAGTGTTATGTCTGAGTATGTATTGTCTGCCCATGTGCCACTTGGCTGAAGTGTATAGTGTTGCCAGCATGTGTCAGTGCGTGGCAGTACGTATGTGATGTGTGCAGTACAGATTAGCAGGTGTACATCTGTGAACATGGTGGGTGCACACTGTCTGCATGTACGTGCATAGTGGACACATGGGACGTGTGACATACCCTGTATTACACATTGTTAATATCTCATAGTATCTCTCGATGGCCAGTATGCATTCTATTATAGATATGTTCTAACATGGGTACACGTGTGTGTATGAAATGGTTTGACACTATGCTGTGGGTGATACTGTTAATATCTGTCAATGTTTTGCATTCTGGTAGTATACACAACCTCGACAGCATGACCATAACCAATCATTAGATGATGTCCTGACAACTGACACACAGATGCGGGGAACTCAGTAACAGTTGGATCCTTCCGGCACTATACTATAACAGTAACCAGTGGTACTGATCGCCACCCGTTCCTGGGGACCACACCTGTTTGGTACATGCAAACACACTAGGGATATGTCCATCCACATCTGTAAATGCATGCATTTGCCTACAATGCATTCTCTGGATGGGACACATATCCTACACAAGGGTATCATACAGACAGATACCTGTTGTCCGACACATGCTGTATAGCTCTAAGCCAACTATAGCATAGTCATCCACATTTACTACACATACTATCCCAACAGTACCACATAGGTGGTAGCCCCCATCATGTATGTCGGGTACCAATGTGTACATACAGCCAAGTGTTCTGTCATCTGTCCCTTGGTATCCACATATCCAGAGGTATTGTGGAGTCCCTCGGTGCATCACATAAGACATTAGGGGCCTGTATGCATATCCACAAGGCTTTTGTACACCTATAATAACTGTCCATTATTGCCAGATGTTGTTGTGTATGAACATGTCTGACATATACCCCAGGCATGTACCCTCACACTACTCTATAGTAACTGTCATGGGTGTGTGTGGCACAGATGACCTTGGCCACAGATCACTACAGTGGCCGGCCTTGTCACATACATACATATGTGACCTACGATCTGAGAAGCAGCGGCACAATCTGTCAAAGGAAACAAATGTATTCATGTAGTATGCAGGCTTCACATCTATGTACTAATTGAGGTCATATGTACATATATTTATTTGCCACACAGATACCTGATGTGTGCAATGCACATACTGTTTTAATCCTGATATGTCATACCATAGTAAAAGCAAAACCCACACCGCATTGACCAACAGTGTCACACACACTCAGCAATTGCAGGATTCAAACCCCTACCTAACTATGCTATGATCGTAGACAGATAAACATTAACACGATGCACTATATGCTTTACTGGGTGGTTTCTTTTCTCCTGCTATATTTGTAGGATGCTGACATCATCAGACTTTCCAAAGAGGAATGTACCCCTTTTGATGTGTTTTCCCAGTCTCAAAAAAAGGACACTCCTCTCAAAGGTATTCACACACATATGCACCCCCCCCCCCCCACACACACACACAGTCAGCAGGATTCAAACCCCTACCTAACTTTGTTATGATACTAGAGAGATACACATTAGCATGATGTGCTATATGCTTTACTGGGTGTTTTCTTTTCTCCTGTTATATTTGTAGGATGCTGACATCATCAGACTTTCCAAAGAAGAATGTACCACTTTTGATGTGTTTTCCCAGTCTCCAAAAAGGGCACTCTTCTCAAAGGTATTCACACACATACACCCCCCCCACACAGTCAGCGATTGCAGGTTTCGAACCCCTACCCAGCTATATTATGATACTACAGAGATACACATTAACAAGATGCGCTATATGCTTTATTGGGTGGTTTCTTTTCTCCTGCTATATTTGTAGGATGCTGACATCATCAGACTGGACATGGTAATGTGTGTACACTTTGTTTTATGCAATCCCAGGAATGAACCATGTTGGTCAGCAGGTGTTAACAGCATGAACAGGACCCCACAATTCTTAGCTTGTGTGAGCTATCTGTGGACAAATTGCCATTCCTTCATATGGCAACACATATTTATGCACAGATTGTTGATTTTGTGGATAAGACATGTGTCTGGGATGTAGATAAAGGGCTATTCAAAGTCTATGTGGGACATGTGCAGCTCCATTCAGTGATGTATGTCCTGGGTGGCTGCCTTACAAACAGTCTAGCATGTTTGGGAACCAGGATCTGCCCATGAACATACCACAGTTGGTAGGGATGTGTGTTTGTCAGCCTCCAATAGCTCTGTTTATGACTTCAATCATGATGGACTCCATGGCCTTGCAGATCAGACTTCATAGGCTTATTGGACTATACTTCCCATGGTGTGTTGTGCACCAACACTTGTGGGGAGTGTCATATGTTGCTGTAACACATTCAATGGTTTCAGATCCTGTGGAGAGGGTGGGGCTCAACAGACTGTTCAGGTGCAGGGTCTGTTTGTTCTGTAGTTCACTCATGACACATATAGGGAAACAATGTAATCCAATTGCTGCCATGCTTTCGGCTTTGGGGGGAGCTGTTTACCCATTCTACATGTGATATCTCCTGGGATGATGATAGGGTCTTTCGTCAGTGGGAGGTGGGTATGTATATATGGGCCTGTCTGACAGGATGTCAGCATTGTCAGTCAAGTACAGTTGGCCCTGACTCAGGACATATATGAGTGTACATTGCTATTTATGACATAGATGAAGGAGGTGTCATGTTTCAGTCTGGACTCCTTCGTAGCTACTCTTTACAAAACACCGACAAACCTGAGCACTAAACTCCTGTTATACTCTTTTACACACTTAACACCCTACTGATCCTTTGTGATCAGTCAACAGAGTATGTCATCATAATATCCTGGCATGTCCAGGAGTCGGTTTCGTGTGCACTCTCCAGTCCAGCTGGTGAATATTGGAATTTTGACACAATGTCACAACTGCCTTATGTACACAGACAACCCTCTCCTCCTCCCAACAAACTCAGATATATGTGAGAGATGCAACTATATAGATGTACAGGAGGCTGAGCTCTCTCGACCCATGACTGGCACAGTCTATCAGGTGGTGAAGGTAACCACACACACCACACATCCAGTCTCACATAGACCTATAGTGACAGCAATCAAACTACATTATCACACATAAACATACTCTGAGGCTCTAAATAACATCTGCTTAAGCAGCAGAGACCTCCAAAGCAGACACACAAACAACTGCTACCCCACTACAATACCCACATATCACATAGTTCACAAAGTTAGTGTGCCACACAGTCACTGCCCTTAGGGCTAAACAACACACCTAATACACTTGAAATAGGTGACACTAATTGTCAGACACACTGACGTCCCACTCACCAGGCAGAACAAGGGGATGGTCACTTTGAGCTGTCTGTTGGGTGCCAGGATCCGCCACATAAAACATGCACTCAGGTCACTCCAAAGCAAGTACAGAAATGGCTCCATCATTGTCCATGTTGGTGCGAATAATCTCAGACGTTCCTCCCTGGATCACATGACATGATACATAGAGGAACTCTCTGATCATGTAGCCCAGGCCAGTATGACCCTGACCTTGTGTAGCATCTTACACTCACCAAGAATGATGTCACAGTATACAGTTAAAATGATCACTTTTAACAGTTGGCTAACATATTGGTGTCATTCAAAGGGGATCCAGTGTCTGTCAGCCTGGGGTGACATGCTCGACATGCCACGTAGCTTCGCTATGGACAGCTTGCACCTGTCACCCTTGGACTTTCGAATACTGGCTAAGGTTCTTGCCACCCCCATAGTGCCTTTTTTAAGTGAGGCTCAAAAGACAAACCCACCTCCATAGACATTACAGGGTAGAAGAAACTAAGGGTAATGCTGCTCAACACCAGATGTGTTACCCTCAAAATGAGCCCACTCAGGACTCTCCTCAGTATGGAGAATATCGATATCTGTGCAGTAACAGACACCTGGTTCAGGCTCCCAAATGCAAACCAGCACTACCAGGTTATACTTCATACCATGCTTTCTGACCACAAGACTCAGAACGGCCAACACAAATAGGGGGAGTATCCATATACATCACAGATACACACACCTCCAGGTTAGTAGCACTGCATGAAGCATCGCAGACCATACATATGTGACTAACAGTGTGCAAAACTGCCTTTCAGTTTGTAGCCTGCTACAGACCACCCTCCCAAACTCAGGAACCACACTCGGCTTTCCTGGGAACACTGGAGAATATGAAGTTCTCCCCAAACACCATTATATTGGGTGACTTCAAATACCCAAACATTGACTGAGGATACTACCGAAGCCCCAAAACCCTCGCCCAACAGTTGCTACTATTTGTAAACTCAAATGCTATGGCACAACCGGTCACCACACCCACAAGAGGGGAAAACATATTGGACCTGATCATCACCAACATGGGGACTCTATGTTCCACACCAGAGGTATAGCCCTCATTGGTAAGGTCAGACCATACATTTACCTCACTGGACATCCATATCCCATCTTCACACCCATCGTAGGTAATCTTGGTGAACATCTCAAAAGCAAATGTCCCACTTCTCCAAACCAAGGTGGTATCCTTCAAAGACCCTGGGACAATGGTAAATATGGCTCAGACCGCTGAGTCCTTTACAAACGCATTCTATGGATGCCTAGTGGACTGCATGGATCGTGCTATCCCAAATAAAAACAAGACTCACTCCTCCAATGGCAGGGGACCTGTCTGGTGGACCCTGGCCATTAATAAGCTATACAATGAAAGGAGGAGGCTACTACATGATAGAGCACAATCCCAGACAGGGAAGGCATCTGTGATCTGTACTAGCAGACAGCTATGATCACTCATGAATTCATCTAAGGCCCGTGTCTAATGGGCAATTGCACCAGACACTTAGGACAATCACAAGGCCTTCTTTAGTTATGTCAGGAACCTGTGTGGACACTCACTGATATGCTGTGAGTTACTGCATACTGACTAAACATACCCTGAACCCACAGACATTGCCAACATCCTGGCAAACAGTTTCAGTGCAGATGTCTCCCCCCATCCCCCCTAGGGAGCAACTGTCCATCCCAACAGAGTGTAACCTCCCTGACATCACAAATGAACAGGTGAGTGCTGCCCTCCCCAAAGCAGACAACACAGCATCAATGGGACCAGATGGTGTCCCAGCCTGCATCTTACACTAGCTTCATGACGAACATAACCCTCATATTAAGTCACTGTTCAATATCAGAGTTACTACAGGATATGTACCCAAGGAATGGCGTACAGCGACAGTGGTCCCGCTCCACAGAGGTGGTGCCACAATGGACCCCGGACAATATCACCCTATAAGCCTAACTAGCCTCTTCTGCAAAGCTATGGAGCGTATTGTCATGGAACTCATACACATAGACATCGGGAACCTACAGACACTGGGTCCTACATATTTCAGCTTTGTTATGGGCAGATCTTGCCTCTTGAACCTGTTCATATTCTTTAAACAGTTACCAGGTCCATAGACGTAGGGAAAGTTGTCCACACAACCTACCTGGACCTTGCAAAACCCTTCAAATCAATACCCCACTTGGCCATTATACATAGGCTCACCAGCGTCAATATCGACACATATCTCACAAGATGGATTGCTAACTGGATCAGGGATAGCACCCACATGGTCAGTATTGCAGGTGCCATGTCTGACTATACACCAGTTACACGTGGCATCCCACAAGGCTCAGTCTTGGGACATCTCTTGTTCAGTATATATTTGTCTGACGTACAGGCTAACACAGGAGGAATATGACTGACCATGTTCGCAGATGACTGCAAACTGGGTGCCATAATCAACTCTCCAGCTGGCACATGCATACTCAAACAGGGTCTCACAGAGATGGATGACTGGTGCCAGAGCCATGGCCTACAGCTAAATGCCATTAGATGCATACTCATCCCCTTTGGGAATAACAACATGCCCACACATTACCACATAGGTGGTAATCCATTACGTACGGTAGGAGTTGTTAGGGGTTTGGGGACACGACTTGTTCATACTCTCGCCTTTGACAATCACATTGCCAAAGTGGTTAGATAGACCTTCTATATAGCCCACCTTATCCCATATGGTTTCACATCTAGATCAAGTGAGGTCATTGTGCCCCTATACTCATCATGACCATGCTTGGTTACAATTCCCCATTTGGGATGTACCTTACCTGACACCTGCAGCAACTGTAATGGCCACAAAAGTTCCTCAACAAGTAGATCTAGGGACTCACACAGCTGCCCTGTGTAGTTTGGATACAGTAACTCCAGCTCTACTCAGTTACTTACCGCCTACTCGGATGTGATGTGTGCCTGTTGTTTAAGGAAATGTCCAACCCAGATTTAATGGACATGCTCCACCTCAGGATATCCGAATCCCTTGGAGCTACACACTCCAGGGACATAAACCTCAGCACAGATGTTAATAGGACATGCTGGAGGGACAGATTCTTATCCCAGAGGCTCCACTCACTCCGGAATGTAATCCCGGTTTCACATAGGCAGAGCCACCCACTGACCACCTACAGGAGACATCTTGACAAGTGGATGGGTGATCGTATGTTTACCCCTGGGATATCTTCTGGGTCCCTGCTAGACAGAGGCACAATAGACTAAACGTAAATGGGCTATCTTGTGTGACCTACTATTCACAGGCACAGTGTACTAATCTGACAGTGTTGCGAAAGCCAAACACACTCTGGCTAGGCTTGTACATGCCCTAGGGCAGATAGCCTAGTATCAATCTCTGAACCTATGATAATGTTTGGGATGCACAATGTTTATTGATGATACTGATTGCAGGTTTTTATCTTCTTTGCTTTTCCACTTTCTATGAACAACTTAGGTATCTGCAGAACATATTTGATTATGACAGGGTTCCACTATATTATATATGTGTCTGTTGTCATATAATTGTGCGCACAGGGCATATTGCTGAATAGTGAGAGGATCCTGGGTTAACACATGCAACTAAAAGGAAAAAAATCTCAAATACTCCAACACATAGCAGAAAGTAAATGCCAACCACGAAGATTGTTCCACTGAAGGCAAATTGCCGAGGTACCAGGACATGTGAATAAAGTGTTGTGGCTTTCCATCCTCGTGGTTGGCGTTTACTTTCTGCTATGTGTTGGAGTTTTTGAGATAACACATGCAACTGCCAGATATGTGTGGCCCACTGTTGTACTCAGACATGGCCTAAGTGTGTGAGCATGCGCAGTTCGGACTTTCAGTGTTTTGTTGCCTGACATTTGTCTCATTTATTCAAGTGTGTGAGCATGTCCAGTGTGACCTTTCAGTATGTTGCTGTCTGAGGTCCACTACATTTGTTGATGTGTGTGAACATGACCAATATTAACATTTATACTGTGTGTGTTGAAAGTCAGGTTCTATTCTTACTGCAGGACTCACCTTTGTGTCATAACTTGACAGGGATTATGCTGTGCCTGCAGGGTTTCCATGAGATACTTTGCATAGACTTATCAATATTTCTTCATACAGGCTGACCACTGCAGTACTGTTATGGTTTAGTGGTTCAGTACTATGACTATAGTGCACAGTATCCTGGGTTTGAGGCCAGTCACTGCTTTATATTTTCATACTGAGCAGACCAGACTGCTTAAGGGCCAGTAGAGCAAATATGAGCATGTTGGAACTTGCCCAATATTACTCAACATTGACCACAGTTGTGCTAGTTAATGTGTGTGCGATTTTGTTTACAAATACTACATGGTGGTAAATGCTGTTTAGCACTGCATTATATTGCTCAACACATGGTAATCATGCCTCAGGTGGTGCTGCAGGGCTGCCTATGTCGGATGCACATACTACACTCCCTAAACATGTTTGAAAACAGGTAGTGTCAAGTTAGGCATCCCTTTTACTATATGTGCGAGTCAGAGAGAGGTATCATTTCCAGAGTTCCTACTGAGCCAGTGTATATGCTATGCATTGCCTCTTTGCCAAGGCCAAAGCATACTGGGCACGCCTCCTTCTGCCTACTGGGGTAGGCTCAGGTTGTTCCTCCTCCGAGTCACACCCTCCCTGTGATGGCCTTGGCAATGGTGGGGGGCTGTTTGGCCCGGGCCTATGCTGGTCCTGCTGCAGCTGTTTTTGCATGATCATATTATGTAGCATAGCACATACCATAACAATTTGGGTACATGTAGTTGGTGAGTACTGCAAGGCTCCACAAGATGTGTCCAGGCAGCGGAACCGTGACTTGAGCAGGCCAAACACACTCTCGATTACATTTTGTGTTTGTGCATGTGCCTCATTATGGCATTCCCATTCAGGTGTGTGTGCATTTCTGATGGGTGTCATCAGCCACGGCTCCAGTGCATAGCCAGCATCCCCCACTAGGTGACCATGTGGGATGTCCCCATTGGCAAATGTCTGGTACAGCTGTGTCAGATGCCAGATATGGGAATCACGGTAGCTTCCAGGGCAGCCAGCACACACATTCAGTATTATGCCCTGGGCATCACACATGACCTGGCAGTTGATGGAGGGGAAGCCCTTGCGGTTGAAGTAGACCCTACCCCACTCACCAGCTGGTGCTTTGATGCATATGTGAGTGCAGTCTATTGCACCCACTACCTCAGGGTATTCTGCTATTTGCTGGGAGATACGCATATTGCTGGCCAATACCTCATGGGAATTGGGGAAATATACATGATCCTGATGCCTGTGATGTCCCCATCATATCACCAGTTGGTCTCTGGAAGGTACCTGTTGCTAATATTCTTAGGCCAACACATACCTTGGTTTCAACTGGGATGGGTTCCCCTCTGTTGGTTCTGTGTGTGAGACGTGGCCTGCACAGCTCAACAATTTGCAGCAAGAGGTCTCTGTCCACTCTATAGCGCTCCACTATCTCCAGCTCATGTAGCCCCTGGTAGGTTACCCTGGGCCTGTACACTCTTCTCTGTCTCCTCACTGTGGGTTGTCCAGCAGCATTTCCAATGTCACCACCCTCAGCATGTTGCATATGTCGCCTTATAACAGCAATGGCAGCCCCTAACATTTCTTTGTCTCAGTAAAGCTTTTTCAGTTTTCACTTCTATTAGCTTACTGCAGTGTTGCAGTGTCTCTTGAGAGAAACATAATGGAATGTTGCTTGCAGAGTTTTAAGTGCTGGGCTGGGCTAGTGTGCTGCCTGCATAATTGCCTGATTCTGATTGTTTTCACCTGCTAGCTCTGCTAGTACTCCCTGGTAACTTCCTACTATTTTTGTGCTTCCTTTTTCTTTTCTGTTTCCTCGGGGGGCAGCACCGCACACACAAGCGCAAACACGCGCACAGTAGCTCACACACACGCATACATGCTTACACGGACTAAAACTTTCTTATTCTTGTTAAAACGCATGCACACCAGCGCAAACGCGCTTACAACTCTTTAAACAGCCTTATACATGCTTACTCCGGCTTAAACTCACGCACTCATGCTTACATGCCCGCACACAGTCTTACTCGGGTTTACAGGCGCACACCCGTGCGCATACATGCTCAGCAAGAAACTTTAGTGTTATCCACGGCATACACCTTCAATTTATTGCCTTTACCTAGCCTACTTGTTGACACACCTCTTTCAATGATGTGTAAATGACAGCTGACACATGCCACTCTCCTCCAATGAGCTTCACTTCTTTCATACATACCCCCCTCGTGATGTCACCTATCTTCTACTCTGTTACTCCCCTTATCCTACTCCTACACTCCACTGACTGTGCTCATTTGCTATGTAAACTTGCGGTTCACTATCCTAACCCTCATTTGCATAGGATTGCCTACTATTGCTTGGTTACATCTCTTAGACTGAGCTTCCCCCCTTAGCAAACTCTACTCAGTGGCCATGTTGTCTTCAGCCTGCCATTCCCTTGCATTGTAAATTTATATTAGCAATAGAATCCACATTTGTGGATCTTAATTATTGATTTTCTGTTTTTTAGGGTGCAGCGCGATTGTGCGGCATTGCGCTACGCTTAAACCCCGGAGATCTGGATGAAAAAAAAAGTTATTTTATTTTTATTTTGCATCACTGAACATTGCCAATGGCCAAATTTTTGGACATTGGCATACTTCCTCATGTAAATGCATCCTTTTTTTGGAGCTGTCATGGCTCCATTTTGCTATTTGCAGAACCGTACTCAGTTGTCAACTGAGTACATTTCTGCAAATAACACTACTTCTACTCGGACAGGTTCGGGTTTCCTGGATCACAAATTTACCTCATTTGCATAGCTTTTGCCTGCAATTGAGGTAATTTGCATATCCAAGCCATGTCCATGTAGGACTCATTTTGAGAGCTCTGTTGCACGCCCCTACCGGCTGTTCCTGGATCGCTCGACGGACATGTTGGCTGCATGGAGTCTTACTCTACTCTTAGACTCCGTGCAAGCCTTCGTGAATCCGGCCCATTAGTTTAAATGGCAATAATTGTTATTGTTTCTCACCTTATTTAGACATCATTAGATGATATGTCTTCTATTATGGAGTGTGCTTTGTTTTTGTTGACTGAAGTAGTTGTGCATCTCTTTGGTTACTTTTTCATTAAACGTGCTGTTTTCAAGAAAATGATAAAATTTACTTTTTTATTTGTTTTTTTTTGTTTTTTTTTTTTTAATTCTTCTTTTGCTGCATTTTCTCTTGTTCTGCAGGGACTTGAGAACCTTCTGTGTTTCTAGTGCTTGCACAGAATTCTGAATTTCTCTTTTGATTTAAATCTGATAAGCAGCTGTAGAAGACTTGTGCAGAGATGTGTTGAACTTCATTTGGTAAGATGTTTTAGCATATAACTGTATGGATGCTTTACATGTGGAATGATTTATAATTTTCTTTTCAACTGGTAACCCTGCTTGTAGTTTGAGTCTTTTCATCATAGTTTGTATTTTGCCTTATCTTATTATCATTGCTTGATGATAAGTAGAAAGGTATATCTTCAATTGTATTTCTATAGGTATTTGTGCTGCATATTCTATATATATTGTTATTGGTTCTCTTTCTAGGAGATATTTGTTTTCATACGGTCTCATTATTTTTTCTAATGTCTTTTTGGTTTTCACCAGATCTCATTTTTATGTGTATTTTATTACATTCCTGGTGTTGTTCATTTTCTGTTGTCACTTGAAATAAGATGTCTCCCCATTTAAGTTGTAGTGTTTGGATGTTTGGAGGGCAAAGTACAGATCACTGTTAAAAATATCATGTTTTAGTAGTGCTTCTGAGGCATGTATCCTTATTGTCGCTGTTGTGTATAGCTTTTTGATATCTGTAGGAGCTAGTGACTATATTTGCATGGGTTTGTTTCCTTTTCCCATTTTCTAGATGTTTCCATTTTTGCCTGGAGAATAGATTTCCATAAATTCACTTGTGTTTACCATGGAATATTGAAGGTCCATATCTGACATCTATTAAATATCAGTCTGTACTTCCTAGGATTCATCTTACTGTTGTTGGTTCATACATAGTTCCATTTTTTTCTTTTCAGTTGGGTAACAATATCTACTATTGCTTGACTTAGTTGTCCTGGACTGATTTGTTCTGGTGGTCAGTATTCCCTGGTTTATTTTATATAGCTGTATAGCAATTTTATGACCAATTTTGTTTTACCTACATTTTTTTTAATTCTTGTGTACTTTTATGAAAGGTTTTTTTCTCTGTTGATTTTAATATTGTTTCATATTACTTTTTTCCTCTGTGGTGTAGATGCTTATGATGTTCAGGTTTACAGTGTAGTTGTCCTCTCCTCCTGTAAGTTTTTTTTTTAATATATGGATATATATAAATATGTGCTTATATATATATATATATATATATATATATATATATATATATAGATTATATATAGATAGATTTTATATATATAGATATATATATATATATATATATATATATATATATATATATATAGATAGATTATATATATATATATATATATATATATATATATATATATATATATATATATAAATATATGTATATATATATATGTATATATATATATATATATATATATATATATATATATATACATATATATATACCTTTATTTTCATGGTTTTCTTTTTGGTGGAGAACTGAGTGTTTGGTGTGTGTCTTCTAAGTATTTTATTTTCCTGTCATCTTGATTTGAAGCTCAAGGTTCTTGAAGAATTCTCTTTCACAATGGTTATGGCATTGGTATGTGTTTCTTAACTGTAGAAACTTTCAGTTCTTTACTTGCTTGTCTCTGATGGTAAAATAAACATTTCTGATGTTAAACTTGAAGAAATATACATGGTTCATTTATTTTTATTTTATTTAATATAATTTAGTGTGCAGACTGTTAAATGATAGCTTCTTTTACTGGACGTATATAAAAAGACATATTTTAGAGCTGTGTTTTGGTGTAATGTGCAATGTACTTTTTTCCAGAGTGTTTCATTTTTACTTCATTCATATGTGCTTAGTGCTTCCACTGCATGTGGAAATGCTTATGAAGTTCAGAGTTGTTTTCCATTTCAGGTGTGCTGATGGGCATACCTGTCAACTGTCCCTAATTTTTGCGGAATGTCCATGATTTATCTTCATTTTCCTGCCCTGCAACTCATAAAATGTTTGATTTTATGGTAAATGACTTAGAATTGCAGTCAGTCAATAATACTAAATGAGATACAGGCTTCTTATTGTACAGAAAATGCATATTTATGAATGTGCTGATCTATTAGCATGTTTAAGCAAATCAGAACAATATTACAAGCTGTCCTTGATTCTGACCCTTTATCTTGCTGTTACTTTTGGATGTGACCAGCTTTCTAATGCAAAGAAGTAAACAGGCATGCTGATGAGCATGAGTTCCAATCATAACAGCTGTTGGGGGGGTTTAAGAAGAGCTTGCTAAGTGCCTTTCTTACACCAAATAAGTGCGTAATAAACCTATCTTCTTCATGAATTTGGAAAACAATCACAGATCTCCATTCACTTTTTATGTATGTAATATGTAAAGATTTTTCCCAAGTACGCTGAGGCGTTTTTGTTTCAGATACAATAAATGTCAGTGTGCTACTAGATTTTCTAGACTGGGCATTTATTTTATTGTTATATCCAACAGTTGTCCACAATATATGACCCAAAAATGTAAAAGATGTGAATGAGATTGGTACTTAGGTGCAAAACTATTAGCTAATGTTACCCACAGTCAAATGTAGAGATGGAAGGAATTATACAGACAATAAAAAATCTAATGAAAAGAGCACCAACAGTAGATATAGGTATCGTCATTGAGAAGAAACTAAAGAGTACAGTGTTCACTGCAGATTATTTGTTGGTGCCTGATGATCACGTTAGGGTGAATGAATGATCAAGTTAGGGTGAATGAATGATCAAGTTAGGGTGAATGAATGATCAAGTTAGGGTGAATGAAGTCATACAAAGGATTCAACAGAAACAGAAAAATTATTATGAGTCACACTTCAGAAAATTGATTAAAACTACAGAAAGGAGACAAAGTGAGAATTCACTAGTTGTGAGAAAGTCAGCAGATGAGAGCTACAGTGGTTGGGAAAGCAGCAGAACTTAGATCTTTCATTGTCCATGGAAAAGGTGGATGATTACACAGAAGGAGTAGGAGGTATATGCTCAAGAGAAATACATGTAAGAAACAGACATTTTCACAGAGGAAAAAAAACATGAAATCAGAGATGTACAAGGGTCCTGTGAGAATTTAAAATTGCTTGAAGGGGTAATTCAAACAGAATTTTTTCACTGATACAGGAACCAGCTTAAATTGTTAGAAGAAGAGATCTAAGACAGATTCAGACCTAAATCTAGTAGTCCTATCAGAACATCAAGATATAGAAAAGTTGCTCAAGTGATTGTGCTGTAGTGGGTAGTTCTGTGAAATGTGTCATTAAAGTATATCTTGTCTAAAGTCTGTTGCCACTGAGAGCACAGGTAAGGTTGAGTGACCCTATTTTATGACATAAGGCTAATAAGTAGTGTGAAGATTTATGCCTGTCAAGTGCACAATTCGGTACAGCAAATGAAGTGTAAACACAGGAGTTTGCTGAATGCAACAACTGGATTTGTAAGGTATGATGATGATGTAGAAAACACTGGGCTGATCTCAAGGGCCTCTGCGAATAGCAAAGCAAATTTGCAAATGGATAATTATATAGTGGGGACTAAACTACGTGAAGTAGACATGACAGAGTCTCCAATCTGCATGCAGAAGGAATTATGGAGAGAAAATTTTCAAAAGGAGAAATTGCAATTTGTACAAACTGAGATGGAGATAGGAAAAGAGAAGCAAGCTGATGTGGAGGACAGGGCCCATGAAAAGAACATTAAAATTATTGTAACCCCCCCAGAAATCAGAAAGGTCTGGACTGTTTATCAAATGTGCAAGCGACATAAGTGGGCAATTTGGTTTGCATGCTGGACAGCTCAAGGTAGGGAAAACCCGTACACTGTTTTTAGAAGACACTAATAGGAAGAGTAACAGCACAGCATATCCTGGTAAAGTCTGAGCTTTACAAACTTACACCTGATCCACTCTTGTGGCAACAGGTAAAAACCTGTAAGGTAGGTGAAAAAAAAACAGACAGGGAGGTACACATATTATGTTTATATACATATATATATAGAGAGAGTGCATCATTTCTGATTGCTGTAAGACAGTGCATGGTGAAAGATGCTTATATTTCAGTCTTGTTATCTAGCAGTGTTTTAACTTCCTTTATTACTGGAATTAAGACATTTTCGGATATGCACAAAGGTCTAGAAGTGCTGCAGTAGTTTGATCTACAAGGCAGGGAGGAGGTCAGTAGAACTGAAAATCTACAATGAATGAAAGGGAACTGAAAAATCTGAGAAGCTACCTTGGCTGCTTTGAATAAGGTAAAACAATTCAGAAAGTCGGTGTAAAATGAGGGTTTTAGGGATTTTGGTGGACGTATGCTACAGGAACCAAATACCATGAGCAGTATGAAAGCCTCTGTAGGTATGAGCAGGCATGGTGACTAGCTAAATAAGTAACTTTATATTCTTAGTAATTGTTGTGGTTCTCTTTCCTCTGAAGTGGACTGAATTGGCTAATGATATTTTTTTTTTACTTGTTTTGCTTATTCATATATGTTTGCTTTTCAGGTTAGATATCTTATATATTTCTCACTGAGAGACAGAGAGGTTGCCTTTGTCTCCATAACAAATGGGCTGTACTCAGAATGTATGCATATAGTTTTCCGAACATGATGGGAGGAAGCTCTTATGTTTTTTGATTATTTATTCATCAACTGGCAGATTTACACTGATAATGGCTGATAGTGCAAGAATGTGCATTATGTGAAGAGTCCTGAGTGAAATGAATGCATGCTATTGATATATAGAAAAACTACAGAAAAACAGAAATACCAGTTGGAGAGCTACTGAGGAGTTTGAGTTCACCTAGTTAAGCATCTTCATCTTTATCAAATACAAAAAGACTTCTTCAGAACTAAAAACTGTTTTCACCCACTTCTTTAAATGCTGTTTTAAATATCACTGCTTAAATGCTAATAAGTATATTAACTTAGAAACAGCTACTTTAAATCTAATCATAAAAAATTATCAAATTCATAAAAGTTACCATGAGGTGTATATAATGTGTACACCTCAAGGTAAAATTTTGAAATTCAAAGACAACCTTAACACGGTGGGCTGTCTCTGCACCCATGCTAGATGCTATCGATGCTGTGTGCTCTCCCTGAGAACTGCCTGCTATTAGACATCTACACAGCTAAGTGATTCATGTAATTGCTTAGCTGCATACATTAGCACCACTGCTTCTGACCACTCCAACAGGCTATGTTCATCCATTGTAATAGAGATAAGTGTTGGGGAGTTTAGGGGAGTTTAGTGGTAAGGTAGTGTTCGGAGATGTGAGCATAAGTGTATTTGAGTCGTGTGTGTGCGTGTGTGTGCATGTTGTGTGTGTGTGTGTGTGTGTGTGTGTGTGTGTGTGTGTGTGTGTGTGTGTGTGTGTGTACAGAGGTATCAAACTCCTGCCATATTGCATGAAAGTTCTGGAGACGGTAAGTGACAAACGAATATTCACAGTAGTAGAAAGTAAGATAAGAGAGGATTCAGATCAGGATGCAGCACAACTGACCCAGTGTTTGCAGTTAGACAGATATCTGAGAATAAGCTAGAAATGAGGAAAGAACCCAACTGAGCATTTCTATACTTGGAAAAAGCATACAACAAGGTCCCAAGAAATCTGATTTGGGCAGTACTGTTGTGGTTCAAAGTCTCATAAATATTATTAGAATTGGTGCATGTTATGTACAAGGACCGGATGACTCATGTATGTACAGTGTTTGGTCTCAGAGAGGGGTTCCTAATGGGAGTGGGTGTGCATCAGGGTTCAGCTCTGAGCCCACTGCTGTTCATACTGGTGATGGACTAAATTAGAAAACAGGCCACGGGGGATAGATCAACACATTTGCTGTATGCTGATGATGTGGCATTATAGGCAGACTCCAAGCAAGAGCTTCAGCAAAAGACAGAGGAATGGAATGCAAAACTGAAGGCACATGGGATGAAACTGAGTACTAATCAGACAGTTGCAAAAGCAAATGGGGAGATTAGAAGAAGCTGAGAACTGAGATAGAAAGGAAAATAGAGGAACAGGTTAAAAGCTTCAATAATCTGGGATGGGAGGTTGAGGAGAATGGAGGATTGAATGAGAAGGTCAAAGCTAAAATCAGAAGTGTCAGGTATAGTGTAGATGAATGCAAAAGAAACTGAAAAGTAAGGTGTACAAAATAGTGGTGTGGCCAGTTCTACTATATGGTACAGAAACCTAGGAAGTAAATGCAGAGCAGTTGAGGAAGATAGAGGTGATGGAGATGAAATGCCTGAGATGGGTGGTAGGATGTACATTGTAGATAGTTGAAGAAATGAGGATATAAGAGCAGATGCCAAAGTAGTTCAAATTGCACAAACGTTCAAACAGAACAGATTACAGTGGTTCAGGCACATGTGTAAAAAAGCAGAAGACAATCTGGTGAAGAAGATTTGGGAGAGACAAGAAGAAGGAAAGAGAAAATGTTGGCATCCAGCAAAGAGGTAGATGGCTTGTGAGAGAGAAGATCTGTGTCAGGCATGAGTGTTGAAGAAGACAGGAGAGATGGTGACATTTCACACAAGAACCCAATTCCATGCAGAAAATGGGAAAAGGGGGGTTGATAATAATGATGTACTTACAAAGGGATTTGAATCCTGCAACCTTGACACATGAAACCCCTGCACTAACCCACTGTGATAACTGATACTTTAGTACACCAGGAGGAACATGCAGAGAGACAGGTTGAAACTTAATATGCATGTGTTAGAAGCAGAAAAGACACTGGTCTGGAGAAGTATCATGCCCTCAAGAAGCATCATGCCTAGACACCAAGTCAAGATAACCGACTTTAGCAAATAGCTAAGCACTTGGTGTCATTCTAAGGGGATCCAATATGTGTCAGTCTGGGATGCAATTATAGATAAAACCTTCTGTTTCACCAAGGATGGCTTACACATCTCAAACTAGGGATTCGACATAGTGGCAAAAGCCATTGTTGCCCTTATAGTGCCTTTTTATGCCAAGCCTCCCAAATGCAGACAACATCATGGTGGTGCTACTGTAAGCTAGGAGTCTAAATAGAAAGATGCCAAAACTTGAGACCATCCTGCAACTCACACACATTCATATCTTTGCCGTTAATGAGACATGGTTTCATTGCAGAGATACCACTCATTCTATACTAGGGTTTCAGTGCCTGAGATGTCTTGGGAACCTTAGATAACTGCAGGGCAGTATCTGTAGTTGTCAAAAACACCATCACAGCATTTCAATTTACTCACAACCCTATCTTGCAGCTCCTGGGGTTCCAAATCAACCTTAACAAATCCAACCAGAGATCTCCATCAATGCCCCCAAAAGATGATGGAAATTACCTTAATATCATTGAAGAGATAAATATCAAACCAAATACCTTATTGATAGGTAATTTCAATTACCCAAGCATTGACAGTCCAACATACACCTCTAAAAATGAATATGGTCAGTGTTTCCTAGACTTTGCTATTAACAATCCACTGGAGCAGATTGTAAAACTACCCTCTAATATCCTTGATATGGTCTTTACCAACCTAACCTCAGTCTGTACCCCACCACAAATTTCTCAATCATTGGTTAAATATGAACACAAATCAGTTGCTTCTCTGTCAGGCATAATGCTACCCCCTGTCATAAAATGAAAAATAATCTATAGAGACCTTTCTTGGGCAATCCTACTTCAACTTGTAGTAGATCTATGCAGAATTCCCATCAAACCCTCAAAAATGGACTCAGCTGAGAGAGCTGCCAAATTTACCTCCAATTCCAGGATCTAAACAGTTACATAGAAAAATCTTTACCTGTCCCAATGAGAATAATAATAAATGTAGACATAAAGCTCCGTGGGGGGACTCCTGTACTAATAAATCGCATAACAAAAGAAGGAAAATAATGAAATATTGTAAGAACCCCCCCAACTTATGACAGCGCAGAAGCATGCCAGCAAGGAACCTCATATTAGAAAATGTAAAGCGGAGCATGAACACGAGGCTGCTACAGGTACAAAGGGAAACTTGAAATTTTTCTTCAGTTATATTGGAAATGTAAAGAATAATTTTCAACAATGCATTGAGCTCATCCATAATAATAATATCATATAGTCCATCTGAAAGGATTTAGCTGATATAGTTGCAGAAAAAGGTAGTGTTGTTTGTATTCCACCTACCCAGATTGTTATACCTTCTATCCCTGAAAATTTAGTTTCCCTATAATTACCTTGAAGTGCATCTGTTAAAGGCTAAAAATTACGTTTCTATGAGACCAGACAAAACAGGCTACATTCACATCAATAGCAAGCATGCACTATCCAAGCCTCTACTGAAACTGTTCAATCTCAGCCTACCCACAGGGTTTGTTACTGTTGCCTGGAGAACATCCTTTGTGACTTCTCTTCACAACAGATGACCCTTATACTAACCCAGATAGTTATAGGCCTATTAGCCTCACCTGCGTTATATACAAAGTCACGGAATGTATTATAGCATAACTCATTTATGTAGACATTGGCAAGTTAACCACTAAGTTTGGATTTGTAAAGGGCCTTCCCTGTCTCCTGAACCTAGTAAAAATAATTTGAAAGGGTTGTAGACACTGAACACTCTGTACACACAGCTTATATTGACGTGGTCAAGTTTGACACTATGCTGGTATTATTAAAAAGTTAGACAGATATCATGCAATCCAAAAATTGTATCTGAGGGGGGTGCTACAGAGATCAGTGTCAAATCCTTCCATGTGTAGCATTTATTTTGCTGTCATGTAAGCCAATATCCTTGAAGTCTTGTTGAGCAAGTTTATTGATGACTGCAAGCTGTCCACTGTTATCCGCTCATCCACTGTTATTAAACTGCTCCATAAAGGCCAGGAATATGCACATACGTGGTGCTCTGAAATGGTCTGTAAGTAAATACAAAAATGGGCAGCATGGTAATGTTCAGCTAAGACACTTCTCACCTTATAGAAGTGGTACTTCTTTTCAAACAGATACGGTCATAAGAGACCTGGGTAGTTATGCGGGCAACTCTTTCTTTCCCTAATCATGTTTCCATCATATCCAGGAAATCCTTCAAACTTGTCCAGTTAATTTCCAAGGGAAAATGTTCAACACCCAGAAAGTTATCTTATCTCTGTACTCATCCCTTGTCATAGCCATTATCAAATATAATTCCCCCTCTGGTATGCACATATCCAAGCATATCATGCAGATGGATAGACCACAGTGATTTCTAATCAAAATAAATAAACATCTTAAATCCTTTAGCTATCTTGATAGATTAACACAACTTCCTTTATATTCAGTAGCCTATCAGTTGCTCTGAGATGACCAATATCTTGCTTTTCAATACATGTATGACTCAGTTCTATTTGACTTCCCATTTCTTTGCAAAACCAGTTGCTCTACAAACAACTATACCAGGGCCCTACATTTATACCAGCATATAAACAAGACTACTTGGAGGGATAGTTTCCTAACTCAGCATATTCCCAGCCTATGGAATATGTTACCACTACAGGTCAAGCAAAGTACTACTTGTCTGCTTTTAAGGCTACTCTTGATGATTGAATGGATAGACATAGGTTCATAGGCCCATAGGTAAGCACTTGGCAATTGTTCTGAAGACCATTTCAAACCTACCCAAAAAACCCTAATCAAAATTTCCCTCAAGCCTCAAGGAGGCAAAACAGGATAAACTAGGAGAGAATCTGAGGCTGCCCATCCAGTTACCGACCTTTACCTTGAAGGTGGAAAGGGTGCTTCTCTGCTTGACATGTAGTGGAAGTTTGTTTTAGAGATGAGGGATACATTGGGGTATGAAGCTATCATGCCAACATGCCTTATTTATCTCCTGATGAAGGTTTAGTTCCATTAACAGAGTATTTGATGTGCCATTAGTTCTGCAAAGGAACAGGTGATGAATAGGAATGGATCTTTCATGGCACAAAAGGATAATCATAGATCTCCAGAAAGGAATGTGTAAAAGACTGGGTACAGAAAAAGAGCAGTCAGTTTCTCCTGATAATTTAAATTATTGAGGCTACCATTGATCTTTTTAGTTAGGAATCCCTGAGATCTCTGAAGTTGTGTCATATGTTTTGTCAAATACATGCAAAAAGGTGCATTGCATGGGTCTGATAAGATGTGAGTAAAGGGGAATTAACACTTCTTTGGACTGGATGGGGATGCCTTTGGAAATTAAATTGGTCAGATAAAAGGCACTTCAAACTACTGCAGAGACATGATGGTCAAATGATAAGGAATTATCAAAAAGAGTACCCAGATCCCTTACAACAATGACTGATTGGAGTGGTGCATCTCCTATATGGCACACATTTAATTTGAGACCACTGTTCTTGCACCACTTGTTAACATGGAGGGGTGCATCTCCTATATGGTACACATTTAATTTGAGACCACTGTTCTTGCACCACTTGTTAACATGGAGGGGTGCATCTCCTATATGGTACACATTTCATTTGAGCTCACTGTTCTTGCAGCAGTTGTTAACATGCTTGAAGATTGAATAACAACATCCAATTTACAGTAATCTGCAAACTTAGTTAACCATAGGGCAGATGTGCTGGTCTGAAGGTCTGAGAAATATATGCCTAATAAGTGAGGGACCAAAACTTAGCCCTGCTGTACATGACTAGTAACTTGTTTTTGTTTTCAGATGTGGCACCTGCTACTGTAACAACATGGGTTCTGCCAGACAACCAGTAATCTATCCATCACTCAGTATAAAGATCTATAATCAGATTTACATGTTTATCAGAAATGCTTACTTGGAGAATAGTGACAAAAGCCTTGGGCATTTCTAAATATGCTGCCTGTACTTTATAACTACTACTCACTGCTTCAGTTACTTTTTCAAAGAAATGAATGCTAAAACTAAAATGATGAGGTCCAGGTTTAATAAATTTTCAATGTCCATATTAATGAAGTCTGAAATAATGCGCTTCATAGCTTTACATATGAGGTTAATAAGAGTAACGAGTCTATAGTTACCAGGGTCCAAGGTTGGACCACCCTTGTGTAATGGCATTTCAATAGCTGTTTTCAAGGCTTTGTGAATGTAACCAGTGGAGAGACTTAGAGTAAAGATTTTAAGTAGGGGTTCAGAAAGACCATATTTGGCACTGATACTCAGGCAACCTAGTATGTTATCGGGGCCCATGGGTGAAGTATTCCTAGTTTTTGAAAGGGCTGAGAGAACTTGTTCCATAGTAATTAAAGAGGGTAGATAGGATTGTGGATCCTGTGGGATAGTTATAACTGTGGACGGAGTACAATTGTAGTGTTATACTGAACTAGGTACAAAACTGCTGAGTATTATTTCTTAACATATTGGCAGAGTTAAAAATGATTTCCAATTATTTTTGGTTTTAATGGCTATTTTAAGTTCATACTTGTCCTTACTTTTGAGGTGTTGTACCTTCATTATTTTTGTCTATACTTGAAATTCTGGACCAAAGAGGTTGGGAGCTGTGGTTTAAAGTCTAACTATATATATATATATATATATATATATATATATATATATGTATATATATATATATATAATGTGTCTGTGTGTGTATATAACAAAGTTGGAAGTATCTCTGACTTTGCCTCATGCTTTTTGTCTGTGTCTCCTAAAATCTTTGGTTTTCTATTACTGATGACTGTAGTCACAAAATGGTGTGTGTAGACCATGGTTGTGGATGAAAGCAACTTACCCTCTTGTTTGCTCATTTTAATGTCTGGTTTTATAGGACTTGCATAAATTTATGTAAAATACTTTATGCTATTTAATCCCTGATGACTGCTTTTGTGAAAAAAGTTTGAAATAGTGCATGATTTCACATAATATCCCATATATTGCCTTATATTTTTGGTCTGTACCTCATAAAATTTGTGATTTTACTGTAAATGATTGATGATTACAGTCACTAAATGATGGCATACATTTGATTTTCAAACTTCATATCGGTTAGAAATGTATTGTCAATACAAAAATGTTACTCTAGCCACTTTCAAAGTATATAAGTGCAACATTTAAAATCTGTCTCTGATATGGGGCTTTTGTATCACATTGTGCTTTACCCCTGATTTATATTCTAAGAGGTTGAAAAGTATTGATTTATTACAGTTAGATGAGGTGTTCATCACCAAGTGGCTGTAACTGCTGGGTTGGGGGCATGCCAGTATTTGGATGAAAGTAACTTACCCTCAGGTAAGTTTGCAGGATTAATATACATTTGTGTGAAATAAATTTGAATACTTGTGGCTACAGTTTGAGAAACAAAGCTTAAATTACAGAACTCTCAAATGTCCCTGATTTTGCATATATTTTAGGTTGCTCCTCATAAAACTTGTGGTTTCTGGCAAATCATAAAGGACTGTAGTCATTAGAAAATGACAGACTTAGGGGTCTCAGACTTCATATCCTTCAGAAAATGCTACTTAATTCAAAAACCTCACCCAGGAGTGTAGTCATTGAATAATGGCACAACCCTAAAGTTTTAAAAAAATGTAAATCAACACAAACACTGTTATTTTTGCAACTTTCTAAACATATAAAATAAATATTTTTCTAAGTTTGGGCCTTTTCACCTCATTATGCTTTGTCTTTGCATCTGGTTCTTGTGCTAAGAGGTAGGGAGGTATTATTTTTATCAAAATCATATGAGGTTTACACAGCACAATGGTTATAAACATTTGGTGAAGGTGGGGTTGTCTTTGGATGAAAATAACTTATCTGTTGATTGCTTGGTTTAATCATCCTGTTTTTTTCACGACTGGAGGGCATGTGTATGAAAGAACTTGGAATACATGGACTACTGCATATTTGTGTGACACACGCTTGAAATACATCCACTGTGTACATAATTATTTGTTTATGTTTAACATAGTCAGGCATCTAAGATGTACACAGTAAAAATGGGACTATAATTGCCAGATATAATGGCTGTCACTGGATGAGAATGGCTGCCATAATCAAGTTAAACATTCATTAGTCTAGCTTTGCAGAACTAGTTCATATTTGCACAAAGCAAGTGAGAATACTTTTCTGTGGCTAATTTTTAATCACTTTTGCGGTATAAACACAATCAAGTGGCTGTAACTGATGGGTATGGACATTGGTGGATTATAATGGCAGCAGTTTGAATATTCTTAAATCAAGAAACTATATCAAAAAGTACATGATCATTCATACATGGTCCACCAAAAAATTGAGTGCAGGCCATGGGACCCATGGTTTAAAAACTGACCAAGGCCCAAGGTGTACATAAGTTGCTACTGATTATGAAAGCACTACTTTGTCACACTGTCATTTGTTATCTTCAGAACCAAGACACTCACTCCCATCAGTTTTATGATTTTCGGTAATTCCAGTATTATTGACTGAATAGAGAAAAGAGACTTTCTTTGTGTCATGCATTGGGGTTTTACTACACAAAAATGCACACTGAAGTTCTGTAGAAACCTTGACTATAAATAAAGATTTTTTTTGTGCATTGCTCACCCCTCTGATAATTATCTGTTTCTGTAAGAAGAGAATACTTTAAGAGTGATGAAGTGGGGTTCTGCGGTCTTGAGAGGGTGCCTTGCACTTTCTAAAACCTTTTCTTAGAAAACTAGTAGAACCTATTTAGAGACTCCTTGGTTGCAAGATGAATTAACCTGACTAGTTCAAATTAATACTTGGCCCTAGTTAAGAAATTCACAAGTTACTACAGCTAGAGCATGCAGATGCTGACAAGTCAATCATTCAGCCTGGCCCTGGCCTGATGTTCAGTTCTAGAAAAATAAAAAGTAATTTATTTTTATATAACTATTATTCTACTGCAAATTTAAATGGGTATATATCAGAATGGTTTTAAAGCTCTGTGATCATATTTTGACATTACTGCTCATTCTAAACAAATAATATTTCATTCTCTTGTGTTATAGCTTGTGTTGGCTGAAAATGTTGTAGAATTTTTTTATTCTTTCCTATCAATGTTCATGTATTTTTCACTATATAATGTCTATATGAAGGGATGTTGCTGCAACTGTGCTTTAAATGATTGCCTTAGAGTCTTAATTAAGATATAATGCAAGAGGAAATGTATTGTATTCCTTTGTGGTATTCATAGACAGTACACATTAAAGCCAAAAGTAACATGAAAAGTTGAAATGCACAGGGAGGAAGTTACTGAGAGACAAACATAGCACGGCTACACTAGTTTCAGAATAGTGTAATGGGTAGTGTTTGCAAATAACCACATGATATGGAAATGAGGTTCCTGAGGCAAATAAAGGACAGTCATTATGCAAATTCCATCATCAAACATGGTGGAGCAATTCCAAGATGTGGAAAACATATGCACTGTGACATAGCCCTCGCTTATTCACAATGGCAAGGATTGCTGATGCACTGAACAATGCTTTGAATGGCAGCAGTTATAACAGAGAAACATGTTAGCTGGTACTTGCTAACTGCTAAATAATCATTAGTTGGCTGACCAGCAGATCATGGACTGCATCTGTGTGGAAAATGAGATTATATGGGAGCATGCTGAACTGTGTCACACACATGCAGAATCAAGGGACAATACACATGTGCAGGCCATCCCAGTGGACACTAATGCATGTGCAGCTTTTACCATCCTAGCTCCAGTTGCATTTCAATGACCTGCATGGACATGTTAGGAATATCACAGGCATCACCTGTTAGTATCCTACACAGGTTAGGAATATCACAGGCATCACCTGTTAGTATCCTGCACAGGTTACAAATATCACAGGCATCATCTGTTAGTATCCTGCCCAGGTTAGAAATATCACAGGCATCACCTGTTAGTATCCTGCACAGGTTAGACATATCACAGGCATCACCTGTTAGTATCCTGCACCAGTTCCTAGACATTATTCTGCTGCATGTTGGGGAGCACAAATGATTCACAAGGACAACTGAGGAGAGAACCAGCACCGGGAATGTGTTTCACACTATTGTCAGTTTCCCTTGTGTCCCAAGAGACACTGATTCCACAAACATTGCCATCTAGGCTCCACCTGGTCCACAGGGGGTGAGATACAGCAACAGAAAAGTCTTCTACTCCACCCAAGTGCCAGATGATGTGCAATACCCATGGCATCATGCGTAATGTTTCCGTGCCCCATCCAGACAGTTCCAGTGATTCTCCTATCTGGCACATGTCTGATCTATAAGAATAGTTCAAATGCAAAGACATCCACATGGTCAGCTACTCAGTAGCTAGACATGTAGGTGGGAACACAGGACAGTATAAACATTTACTATGCAATCAAATGGCAGACCACATATAATGGTGCCACTATTTTTCTTTTGTAGAGGATGACAGATATGCTTTGGAACCTTGCCAATAACTCACATTCATGATTCTCAGATCATATCAGAAATGGTATATTACAGTGCCATGCAGAGAAATGGAATGTGATGGAACGTGATTTCAGACAACTAAAGAATATTTCCACTGCCTTGCTGCATCCAGTGGATTGCTGCTGCATTCATTTGAGACCTGCAGCCAGGTATTTGCAGAATATGCCGTGTTGTATAACATGGTTGTGTAAAAACAGTTACTGCAGCAAAATATCCTAGCAGGATCCACCATATCTGATGTAACAGCAGATGATGTCAATATATTCTGATACGGGAGGAGCAGCAAGACCAGCAGTAGCAGTGGGATGCAATGCAAGCCAGAGATGGGTGTAATAAATAGTGGTTCATAGGTGTATACCAGGCTAATGATCACTAGGGTACTTATAAGCCTTGCAGTCCAACCCAAATGTGACACATAAATTTAATTTATATAGGAGGTGATTTACTGACTGCATTTGTCCATCAGCAACACAGGTACCAGACTAGGTGTGAATTTCCAATTACCCATGCATTGGTCCAAGTTGAACTTAAATAGGGTTAGAGAGGAACTGTGCTTCACATGGATAGGGAGCCTTCTCCAGAGAATGAGAATTCTCCGAGAAATGTATCTGTCTCTCCAACATGTCCTACTTATGCTGCAAGCAGAATTTCATAGGTTACTTACAAAGAGGTGATGTCTGATCCATGGTCATGGGCCATGATACAGACAACAGAAAATAAAATGATGCCCAGGCAATATTATATAGTACTTGTGCAGAAATGTCCTTTCCTTTCCTTACCCCTACAGGTAGGGCATTTCACAGGGCACAGCTGTCATCATTTGCAAATGTTTGAGGGCACAGTAACTAGTGATGGCAGTGCTGTCAAATGGACCGAGGTGATGATAAGTAGATGTTGTAGCCATACAGTCTAGTAGTAAGTTGGGGGAGTCAGGGATTATAACTTCCTGTGGGTGGGTGGGTGGGTGGAGCTGCCATCTTTTCAACTTTTGTGATGTATACTGTCATGATCTGTGGTCTCTCAGTTAAATATGGTGCATATCAGAGATGGAGTATAACTCTGGGACATGTGCATGCACCCTGGCAAGGTGTCTCATAGGAGATAGCAGATGCATGGTATTTATGGCTCATGTAACAGCTATAAGAAGGCACTTCATTCTTTCCACCAGGGATACTGATGGTAGACACCTATGGCAGCATGTATGGACAGCTTGGTGATGTGTCCCAAGGGTGGAGTCATAGGATTGAGCAATGAAATAAGTCACACCACAACAATAAAACCGGATTAACTTAAATGCATGGGATTATAAAACAAAAAAGCAATCTGGAACCACAGTTACCAATAATTAATTACTTTAATAAAACTGTGCAAGTCACACTTTCACCTAGAAAGCTTCTTTAGGCAAATAACCAAAACTGAGTAAAACCACTTCTTAAATACACATAGAAAATCGCAAGACCAGTTCAATTAACATGAATTAGGGCATCACTTAAATTCAAATAACCATTAATCTAGCATTTAAAGAAACAATTATTTAACTTTATTTAAACTGGTTTAATACTAAAAGCTTCATTGAAGCCTAGGTGTCGTTGACCCCTAAATCTGCCTGTCTACTTACTTTCCTCTTTCTCAGTTTCCTTCTTTATATCACAACCTCTAATGCCCTCATATATAACACTATGTATTATAAACTTAAAGGTATGCTTGTCATTTGTGTTTTTAAAATGCTTGTATAAGGTATTAATGTCTATTGTTCTATGTATTTCTGGTATGCAACCACATATTCTTTCTTTAAGTTTTCTATTAGTTTTCCCTATATAATGTACTGCATTCTTGGCAGAGAGCCATATACACCAAATTATTTGTATTACAAGTACCATATGTTTTTATATAGTATATATTCTTATATAATGGATGTAAAGTATACTTATCAGTATACACACACACACACACAAACACACACACACACACACACACACACACACACACATATATATATATATATATATATATATATATATATATATATATATATATATATTTACAATATTGACATTTATTACATTTAAATGTGCCTGATTTTGAACGTCTGTATGGAATATTCCGCTGTTCTCTATAACACAATATTTTTTCAAATTAGGACACTTTCTATATGCAGAACCTAATTGGCTTCCATTGATATCAGTTCACTGGGGTAGTTGTTGCACCACTGTTTCAGTGAGCACCTACATGATTCTCTGCACAACCAGTTCTGGTGGCCTGTGTTGCCAAGTCTGACACTGATGCAGTCTCAATAAAAGTCTGTGTCATCTACATATGCCTAGATTCACTGCAGAGGTACACTACAGGACAGTTACCATCTGCTTCCTGGTTGTGCCAGTGGATGCCATGTTACATGCAAGTTACCTGAGCCACACCATACCCTCACTGTTTCACTACTCCATGACAATGTGCAAACACTGGATGTCATACTGCAATCCATGCATGCATTGCACATCATCCCACAGGCCACGCATACACCAACTTCCCTTCTTCCTCAGTCCCTCACATAACTGTTTCCCACCACCTTCCTAGCCATCTCTCATATTGTTTTATGAAAAATGTTCCCTTCTTCCCCATCTCGCATTCCTTATAGTTACCCATGAGTGTTGAACTGGGTTGGCACGTTCTCTGCAGGCTTCCTTGGGTCTCTGACAATGCACATGTGACAACAATGTGGTAAGTGAATGTGTGCATAAGTGCACATAGCTACACAGGCACATTGGTTTGTCTGACTGCGTGCATGAGCACACATAGCTTCAGGCATACACTGGCACAGTAGTCTGTCTAATTGAATGCATGAGTGCACATAGCTTCAGGCATGCAGAGGTACATTGGTCTGCCTGATTGTGTGCATGAGTGGACATAGCCTCAGGCATGCACAGGTACATTGGTCTGTATGATTGCGTGCATGAATGCACATAGCCTCAGGTATGCACAGGTACATTGCTCTGTCTGATTGTGTGCATGAGTTCACATAGCTCCAGGCATACCCAGGCATGTTGCTCTGCTTTGCCTGTGGCATAGGACACTCCAATCACACATACTTTACTAACAAGACTCCACCATTGCTCTTGCCTACTATTAGTTGTCCCTGCAATGTGGTTTCACTGGTTTACTATGCAGTACTACTTTCACAGCACAGTGATAAACTAGTCCTGATACATATCTGAACAGTTACAGACACTATTGCACTATCAGGTACTTGATGTTAAGTGCTGCATGGCTGTGAAGTAATTATCTATGAATCCCTACCATTGTTTCCATAAACTTTGGTGCCAGAATTATAATTAGAGTCTCTTAATATTATCAAAAGAAAAATACATTTGCTGCAGTATAATTGGGATAGTATTCCATTAGACTGTGAACTAAAGCATTTGAATACATTTTCTTAATTGTTTCATTCTGCATGATAATCGCATTGATTGTTTCTCTTCAATGCTTTTTTAAATATAAAATACAATCATGTAATGATCTCAAATGAATGGCACCATAAAACAAAATATTTGGGCTATCAGCTGCTAATAAACTGCATCCTGTTTCATTCTGCATACAGTGGGGCTGCAAGCAAGTAATTTAACCTGGTCAGAGCTCCTGGTATGTGCTGAAAAGGGGCAGTTATGCTTAATGGATCTTTACCTGGCTAACAAAAGACATGTTTTTAGTAACCATAATTTGTCGACCTACACTTCATACTGCATTCATGCAGGATCAGTTTTATACTAGCATTGCAATGTGTGCCTGCAGCTCCTGTCATTTTTAGAGGTTTCACTTCTGCAATGGTTCTCTGTGAAATTGTGCTTATGTACACATAAATTTTATGATACTGCAGTGCCTATGTTTCTCTATTGACAAACTACACATCAATACACCCAGCTTTCTACCAACTGGTCCTCATACCTGCTTTCCGCTTCATACTAAGTTTTACTTCAGTACACAGTCTTTGTCATCTATAAAGTCAAGTCCTGATATTTATGGCAAACGGGAACTTTGAACTGATATCAGACTCCAATCCGTACAAAAAGTATTATTATTATTATTAGTAGTAGTAGCAGTCATACAATTAGTATTACAGCATCCAAACAAAATGGATCTATAGTTAATCATCAAACGTTCTTTCATCGAATGTCTGATCATCGAATACTAAATATCGAATGTTTATTCATCAAACGTTCATTTCAGTGAAAGTGTGAGATGGAAAAAATAACAAGTTGGCCAACATTTTCCCTGTCTCACACAACGTAGTATTTAAAACCCACCCGGGGGGTGCATATCCCCCCAACTATAAATACAAAGTCAGAGGTCGCAGTACAGAGGGGAAAAGGGCAAATTTCTACTTGGTGGCTTTTATATACTGCTGTGTGTAAGATGGGGTAATGCTGGCAAACTAGTTGCTGTCCCCTTGTCTCACTTTCACAGAAAGGAATGTTTGATGAATGAACTTTGATATTTTAATTTCAATGATCTGACATTCAATGAAAGAATGTTTGATGATTAACCATCGACCTAAACAAAATTATTGTAACAAACTGACTCATACTTTAACTTTTTAATGTCATTTAGCAAGAAAGTGAACTGGACAACAACAACCCCCTTTCAGTCATGACCAAGTTACAGTAAAGTTTCTAATATACATTTCAGAGAAAAGATAACATAATAAGTAAGAGCAATATATTATTTTAGTCTGACAATTAGTGTAGAGGATTAAGCCTATGAGCTGGCAACAAACTGCTTCTTGTGGTACAGGGTTTGATTCCTTTAACTTTCATTTGCTTACTGTGTACTGTGAATGCCCAGCATTATACTAGGTTTCTGGACGACCTGTTTTTGTTGTGGAAAGGTACTGAAGGTCAGCTCAATGTATTTTTATCTTACCTTAATGATACTGTGGAATTTTTACAGTTTACTAATAATTATAGTAAGAAAATATCATATTTAGATGTTGACCTGATTTGGGATAGTAGTAAAGGAATTTTACTTTCCAAAATATATACAAAACCCACATTTTCAAATTCTTATTTAGAATTCAGTAGTTGGCATCCCCTTCATCAAAAAAAGTCGATGGTCAAGGGCCAGCTAGTGACAGCAGCCAGAATAGTGAGCCTTGACTACGAGTTTCTGGATGAAGTTGGGTTTATTACTAACATGTTTACCTAAAAAGGATATCCCATTGAATTTCTGGATAAAATATGCCAAGAAGTAGTGCAAAAGCGATTGAAAGGTGTATATAGGCCAACATTGGGTGGTGGTATGGCACCTGGTATGGGACAGGGCATTGATCTGGATAGAAGGCAGGTTAGAAAGAATTTTGATCTAAGTTTTATCACTACTTTCAACCTGGATGCCCATTGGGTATCAGAGGTTATCACAAAAAAATGGGATATCTTGAGTTATGATATGAATGTTGAGCAGAGAGTGGGCAAGGTCCCTCCTAAAATAGTACTTAGAAAGAACAGGTCTTTCAAAAACCTTTTTGAGTTAAATAAGGGTAGTAATAGTGGAAGTTCCAATCGATCCAAAGGGAATTTTAAGTGTGGGAGATGTAATTGGTGTACCCACATTTTGGAAACCAGTGACAAGTTTAAATTTAATGGTAAAAACATTACCATTAAGGGACACTACAATTGTAATAGTTCTAATGTTGCTTATATGGCCAAGTGCCAAAAGTGTCCTGTTTTTTTTATGTGGGGAAGACCTGTAGGTACTTTAAGAGTCGCATTAGTGAGCATGTTAATGATGTTAGAAAGGGGAAAATAACGAATGCCCTGTATAGACATATCAGGGAATATGGTGACCATTGTTTTAAGTTTTTGGTTATTGAACAGTTAATAAAGGACCCCCAGGAGAAAGTTGTTGATTTGCACCTGGATATGAGTGAGTTAAAGTGACAATTAAGGTTGGATGCAACTCAGTATCCAGGTATTAATGAAGCCCCTAATATAGCATGTATTTAAATGTTTAATGGGTTATGGTTGTGTAAATGTATTGTATTTTAACCTTTTAAGATTCTATGGAGAATTTTATAGCAATATAATTTTGCATTTATGTATTGTGTACAACATTATGTGTTTTAAGTATTTAATGTTTGTAAGATGGTTTTACTTAATTGAGGTAATTATGTGATTATTCTATTAACTACAGGGTGATGTGTATTAATGGGCTGGGTAATTTATTGTCAGTTGTTCTGAGGAAGTCCCTATCAGGGAAAGAAAGTGCTAAACCTGTTAATAAAGTATTCATCTGTTTTTGGAGCTGGTGTCCATGTGTTGGTCGAAGAAGTTCTTAAATATAAACCTGCTGTTAACAAATCCAGAATGACATGGATGCACTGAATTAGGTATAACTGAATAATGGACTGAATGCATCATAGCTAATAACCTGTAATCAGCATTTAGGAATATGTATAGTATTATTAGAGACTAGTAACACATTCATAGGTTCATGGGTGTATACTAGGCTAATGATCACTAGGGCCCTTATAAGACTAGCTGTGCATCCCAAATGTAACCCACAAATTTGATTTATATACGTGGTGATTTACCGATTGACTCTGTCCATCAAAGACATAGAAGCCAGACCAGGGGAGAATTTCCAACTACCCCATTCATTGGTCCATGTTGTGCTTAAAGCAGGATGGGGAGCCTGTTCCAGAGAATGGGAATTCTCTGAGAAATATATCTTTCTCTCCAACAAGTCTTACTTATGTGCAAGCAAAACTTTGGTCTTTTAATCTAGTAGTTCTCATGTTGTTTGTTTTTAAAATGTGTAAAGGGTTCATCAAAACAGAATCCAGGGATGCCCTGTATGCCAGTCAAAGATCACCTCTCAGAAGTCTGTTTGGTACTGAGTAAAAAGACAGGGCATTGAGGCAATCAGGATAGGACATTGTGTTTAATCCTTGTATTTGTTCCAGTTGCTAAATGTGTCTGGTCAGGGTCAGGTACTTAGCAAAGGGGGCATTATATTCTATGATGGGTCTGATGAGAGCTAAGTACAGTGGTATGATGACCTCTCTAGACCTAGATGCCATGTCCATGCATATAATTTGAGCACCATTGAAGGATGTTCTTACTACCTTGGACACATGCTGGTCAAAGGCTAGGTTACAATCTACAAGAGCTCTTAGTTCTCTGACTAGTGAATCAACTTTTAAGGGTGTTTTATTGATGATGTAGTTACTTCAGGGTGGAAAACTTCCCAAAGGTACTATAATGCATTTCTTGGTACTGAGTTTTAAGCCATGGCTTTGGCACCAAGCATTTGTCTGTATTAGACCTTTGTGAAGGGTGTTCTCATTTGGGGGGATTCAATGATTGCTCCCAGTTTGCAATCATCTGTGAACTTGGTCAGCCAAAGGCCTTTGACACTGGCTTTGATTTCTGAGAAGTAGATGCCAAAGAGGAGTGGAGCCAATAGAGAGCCCTGGGGGACTACACTGGAGACTGGCCTCTTTGTGGAGGCAGTCTCACCTATTATAATCTCCTTGGTCATTTCAGTGAGCCAGCTAGCTATTCAGCATGTTACAAAGGGGTTTATACATAGTTCTATAAGTTTGTTGACAATGCCTTAGTGGAGTATTGTAGCAAATACTTTAGCCAGATCTAGGTAGGCAGTATGTACCATTTTCCCAACATCCATTGCCGTATTGACCTGTTCAAAGAAGTCCACCAGATTCAAGAAGCATGACCTTCCTTTGACAAAGCCAAACTGTGATAGAGCCAGTGTTTGTCTTCTTTGTCCTTGTTGATAATTTATGTGATAATTCTTTCCATGGCTTTGCAAATAAGACACTAATCAGAGTAAGAGGTCTGTAGTTTCCAGGGTCTGTTGAAGGTCCTCCCTTATGAAGGGGGGGGACCTTTGCAGTCCTCTATTCATGTAGCACAAAGTCTGTTTTAAGACTATAGTTAAATAATGACTCCAAGAGTCCTGATAAGTCATATTTTAGAGAGTATTCAACAGGCATTCTTGGATGTTATTGGGGCCCACTAAGGCTGTGTCCTTGCCTTTAGTGAGTGCAGCCAGTACATGATCTCTAGTTAGCTGGAGGGGTTATGTTTGAGGGTATTTTGGGTGGTTCTTTGTGGGTGAGAGTGGAGTAAAGATGGAAATGAATTTCTCTGCTAACAAGTTTGGTATATCATCAGGGTCAGTGAATGCAGCACTTTAATCACCAGTTCAGCACACTGCTGTGTGCTGCCCTTGATTTTCTGCCATAGCTGTAGAAGGCCATATGGTTACATTTCACCTGGGAGGCTATCTTAACCTCAAAGTTGACATTGTTTGACCTAATTACCCATCTTAGTTGCCTATTTACTTTGACAAGAATGTTTCTATCTTTATGGGAATTACTTTTCCTGATTTTTGCAATATTTTTTTTCCTTTTGTTGTATATCCTCTTTAATTTTGGATGCCATCAGGGTGGTTTGTTTCTAGGCTTAGTACTGGGCTTACTTCTGGTACATACAGCAGCCTCTAAGTAGCCATTAGCATGGTCATACAGAATTTCTGTGAGTAGGTCAAAACAGGCTGCTGTGTTCTCTGGGTTTGGAGGGCCACTAAATTCAACAATCCATCACTTAATAGAATGTAATTTGCCTTGGAAGAGTTCCAAGTGTTACTGGTTTTGATAGGATTACAGAGTTGATTTTGATTTTGAAGGAGACAGTTTTATGGTTGGAGGAAGGATGAGGCATTGGGGAGTGCAGCATTCTCCCATATCTGTTAGCATGAGGTCCAGTATGTTGGTGCCTCTAGTAGGTATATTCACTATTTGGTCAAGGGTTTTTGTATTTACAAATTCTAGGAATCTTTGTGGCTGTAGATTTGAGACTGAGCAGGATTCCCAGTCTATAGAGGGGTAATTAAAATCCCCCATGAGTAGGGTGTTATGTTGGATGATGTGTGTACAGTAAGTCCAAGTGTGCATTGTGAGCTTCTTGGGACATGGAGGGTGACCTATATCTGGCTAGGATATAGTACAGGATTTTGTCTCTGTGGATCTGCACGTGGAGGAACTCCAGCACATCATCCTGTTTGACCACCCTCGAGGTATGCTTGTTATTGATGTATACTGAGACACCTCCACTGCTAGCTCTTGTCTGTGCAGCTACTGGTTTAAAAGTGTGGAAGGCACTGAAACCTTGCACTGCCATGGTACTGTCTGCCACTTTAAACCATGTCTCAGTAACTGAACAGATGTCTATATTCTTGAGTGTGAGGAGGGCTTGGAGGGAGTGTAGTTTTTATTTAGGTTTCTGGCATTGAACAGTAACACCTTGTTGTTAGTTGAGTTGATTTTGTTATGTCAGTAGATCTGTCAATTTGACATTGCCTAAGAAGGCACTATGGGATGGATAAAGTTATAGCCAGTACTCAGAAGCCTAGAAGGATGAGGTGCTGACCATTCTTGGCAATGCAACATGGTCTGTTAACTATGTTCTCTCAAGCTGACAAATATCAGATCCCCTTAGAATGACACCAGAAAGACAGCTAGTTGTTGAAATCAATCCTTTTTTCCTCATATTGTGGCATCATTCTCAGGGATAGTAATATGCTGCTCAATGCTAGTCACATATCAGCCTGAAGCACATAGTCTGTAAGTACCATGATGTCTGTCTTCATATAGTCAAGGAGATATATCTCAGGTCACTAACACCTACACAGACTATGATGGAATCATACTGGTACCTGTATTGTAATGACTTGAGTGCATGCGTGATTTGGCAGATTGTGGTCCCAGGTAAACAACTAACAGTTATCTTCTCCTTATGCAGCCTGGTTAGAGGGGTATCAGTATATCTTACAATGGAGTTCCCTATGATGAGAGTCCTGGGAAGTGTGTTTGCTTGCCATAGGAGATTAATAGTTGGGGCTCTACTGAGAGTAACAGCATGTGTGGTGTTAGGTGTTGTTTGTTCTGAGTGCATTTTGGCTTGTTGAGGTATAGCTTTGACAACAGCTGATCTAGGTGATACTCCGGTGTCATTGTGAAAGTGCAACTCTCACATACTGGTCTGCTATTTAAAAATCAAGTCATTTTCATTAAACATGAGACAATTGCTACATTGTCTCTAGATGCCCATATCCACCAAGCTGGCTACAGACAAGTTAGGAAATTGCATATCCATATTGCCCAGTCCTTTGATTTCTGAGCTACAAGAGGGTGGTGTATTGTGGTAAGAAGGCTATTATGGGTGCTTTATCAGAGCAAATTATACTAAACAGTACTAAATTCTACTAACTATAATGTTAACACAATACTGAATTCAACTAAATCTGTAGGTATTGACACTTGCTTAACAATTAGCTGCTCAAAGCTTGTCGACACACAAGGTATTTGCACTACATTGCTGCTTTACAGGGTACAGTTTTAGGAACTGTACTTTCTAGGTGTTGGCTACTGTACAGGGCACAGCTAACCCACATAAACACACAATTTATAGCAGCAGAGAGAAAAAAAACAGACATCAAACTAATGAGCCCTATGTACAATAAAATTATTACACTGTATATTTCCCAAGACAGATAAACTAGGCAGACATCTCCTGCCACAAGATGAATAAACCCATTCCTCCTAATGTAAAAATATAGTAGAAGAGACCCACAAGGCAATACTACTACAAACCACTTAAAAACTAGCTGAATATCCCCTGCTAAAGGCAATTTCAAGATAGTCTTGCAGCAGTAACAGTGAGAGGAAGAACATTTTTTTTTACATTGAAGAGACTGCATCCAGGATGGCTCTGACCTATTCACTCTGTTCATCACTTGTACCAAGGCAGAATAGCCTATATTGCCTAAAAACATTTTAAAACTCTGAAGAAAAGTTATCAATTCTGGCGACCATGGATGACTTCAGAAACAAAATTACTAGCGAACCTCCAGATCAATAATTATGATAGAATAAGGATATGCCTGCATTCCATAAGGGAATAAAATCCAGTACAAGTATCCTGCATCATCAGATACGAATGCAAACAACTACATATGGACTCTGGGGGAATGAAGTAGTTTTATTATCCATACATCTTTTAAATATTGTGATAAATCACAAATACAGCCTAAGCATATGCATATACTAACCAAGTGATGGAAATTTAACACATGGTGCTTACTAATGTATTATGGTCCTTCCTATTACATCAGTCAAAAAAACTTCTTAAGATGTAAGGTCCACAGACCAAATGCTATTAACTTGTATTAATTTTGTAAAAAAGTAATAGAGTGGAAGTATTGCTATAGTGATAACTAATGGAAAGAATATACTGTATATGAAAGCAGAACAAATGCATTTTGGTCCTTTCATTGGAATCATATCTTATAGAAATGATGGAGTCATTCTTTCAACAACTTTAAATGTCTGATTTATTATCATAATGCTGTAGTTCTGGCAGTGCCAGCTATGTGGACTAAAAAAAATCACTGCCCTTTTACTATGGACTTTCTAATACTGATTTTGATGATGATGGAGTCATATGGCAATACTTCATTCTGTTATCGTTGTAATTTCTGGAACTGTCAGTATTGACACTAGCCATTCATCGCAGATTAATATCAAAATGATTGATGTTCTATATGATAATAATTGTGGCAAATGATTTCCACCCATGGTCTAATGAAAGTAACTGGAAAATATTTTATGGACTTTGTACTTGACATTGCAGTATCAAAAATACAATGTTTTTGGATGGTCTTTTTAAGACATTTGAAAATGGTTAATAACTGCATTCTGTGCATAAATGTCTACTGAAAAAAATACCAGTGTCTGCTTCTTAAGTCAGGTTTATAGCAAGTATGTCATCAGTCTGTTTGTGGTCACCTATTGGAAAAGAATATGACGAGCACTGACATAATAGAGAAAGGGCATATCTTTTCATAAACAATATGGAAATAACATTCCCACAAACCAATAAAAAGCATTTCAGAAGTACAGACTACACTAGATTTATCAATTAAAATGTCACAAAATACCATGTTATAATTGTACTGGTCATTATAAGGATAATGTTGATACAGAGGGTTACCAGAGGCACTAGCTGCCATTAACTTTCCAGATCTCCTGATGCATATTTATAGCAGAGCTTTTTTAGAAGAATAGTAAAACAGCCATCTGGTTTTCTGTCCATGACAAAGCATATGATAGCCAGTGCTTAGTGCAATTTACAGATGCTTTTAATTAAAGGAAATTGAAAGCCCAAATACATGAAATTATCCAAAAGTCCTAGTATGTTGCTAGCCCCTGCATTCTCTCTAACTGTAACAGTTATTACAACAGTAACTTGTACCCAGCTTTGTAATGTCTGGCGGTTATGACAGAGCATTAAGACAATAAGCTGTTAGTGAACTGATTCCTATAGTCCAGTGTTCTTTTTTTCGTATTCCTCTATTTGCCTACTGTGTGACTCTGCACAACTCATTTAATCATATAGTGCTCTCAGGCAACTTTGAAACTGGGTTAAGCTCGTCAATGGTAACCTTGACCACATGCCTAGTAGCTACTTAAGAACCTACTGCACCATACACAATATAAAAAAGGAATCACACAAGCATAAAATAAAAAGGTGTGGGTGCATGTAGATGGTCAGGGAGACTGAATGGCTAGTGCTAATGGCTCTGCTTTTGTTTGTGAAGAGAACTACTGACATATTTGTTCTGAGACGGACTTCATAGTGTTTATGAGTACATCTGAAATATTCCTTCCCCTCTGAGTCTTCCATTTGTGAGGCAGAGCTGGGCAAGTATCATTATGGTTCGCTAAGCTGGTACTCTATCAGCTACAGAGAGTAGAGATGCTGACAGCATAAGAACAGCCTCTGAAGCAAATAATGTCCATGCACTTACACTGTGTACAGCAAACAAAAAAGGTGACAGGATGCTGCTATCGCTCCCTCTTTTGATGTGTTTATTATTCACCCATGCTATCTTAGAGAAATCTACTCCTGGCCATGAAAGAAGCAAGAGAGTGCTGCACAAATAAGGGATGCTTAATCACATAAATATAACATGTGATTAACTTACTCCATTTCTGCT